>NC_142438.1:52747121-53050151 GCF_059453495.1 Arachis ipaensis
CAGTTTCAGATAACCCTTGGAACATTGGCGCCATTGCCGGGGACCTGGAAGTCATCCCACCACCATGGCGGATGACCATGATGACAACCACAACTCAGATCTAGAGGATAGAATGCCGCACAAAAATAAGGACACCACACCAAAAGATATCCCGCAACCAGACGGAGACAAAAACTCACCAAACACGGGAGCTCTTGAGACACTTCAAGATCGTTTAAAGCAACTTGAGAAAGAAACCCAACATCAGCAAGAAGCTGGGAAAGACCTACAAAGGGAGATAAGGCGACGCCGAGAATTGGAGGACAAACTTCTAAAACTCAAAACCGATCTCAAAGCCAAAGCTACTCGATCCACTCATGAGGACAGCTCTCGCAAGGATCAAGATCCATTTACTAGGGAGATCATGAAAACCAAAATCCCTAAGGACTTTAAACTCCCGGATATGACTTTATACGATGGCACGGCAGATCCCAGCCATCATCTCAGTAACTTCAGGAGTCAAATGTACCTCACCGACGCCTCGGACGTAGTCCGCTGCAAAGCCTTCCCGACTACCTTAACCAAAACGGCGATTAAGTGGTTTGACAATCTACCCCCCAGGTCCATCTCAAGCTTCGACGACTTGGCCAAAATGTTTCTAGCCAGATTCTCTATCCAGAAAGACAAAACCAAGCACGCCCCAAGTCTATTAGGAATCAAACAAGGAGATCGGGAAAGTCTCTGCAGCTACATGAAAAGATTCAACAAGGCATGTCTAGACATACAAAGTCTGCCCACAGAAGCGGCCATCATGGGCCTCATCAATGGCTTGCAAGAAGGGCCTTTTAGCCACTCCATATCGAAAAAGTATCCCACATCTCTAAATGAGGTACAAGAACGAGCAGAGAAGTATATCAACATGGAGGAAAACTCTCAACTAGGGGAGACCTCAAAACCCGGATTCTCCTACTCTTCCCGAGATAAGGACAAAGAATCCAAGAAAAAAGATCAGGTCGGGGAGAAAATTAAAAAATACCACAATTATACCCCTCTTCGTGTATCCCTTGTGGATGTCTACAGAGAAGTATGCCATACTGAAAAGATACCTCTAGCTCGACCACTCAAAAGCAAAAAAGGAGGAGAAAACTGGGCTGAATATTGTGAATATCATCAAATCTATGGACATTCCACCAACGAATGTTTCGACCTAAAAAATATCATAAAAAACTGGTAAGAGAAGGAAAGTTAGATCGGTATTTGGCGAGCCGAGCAGACGATCCCAGAAAAAGAAGAAGAGAAGAAGATGTCGGACGAGCTGAACGACCACCTCATACGCCCGAAAGACACGTCCACATGATACACGAAGGATTTGTGGGAGGAGGGATCTCCAAATTATCTCACAAAAGATATCTTAAAGAAGTATATCATGTCGAGGGAAGGGAGGAAACACTCGACATCCCCACAATTACTTTTACCAAGGAGGATGCATCCAGAATTATCTCAGGACACGACGATCCTATGGTCATCACTATCATATTGGCAAATACAAATCTCCACCGCACACTGATAGACCAAGGAAGCTCCGTCGACATCTTGTTCAAAAATGCCTTCGACAAGCTCGGCTTGAAAGAAAAAGAACTCAGAGCATATCCGAATAGCCTGTTCGGACTGAGAGACACCCTAGTTCAACCACTTGGATACATCTCACTATACACGACCTTCGAAAAATAAAACCAGTCAAGAACACTCAAGATAGACTACATCGTAGTCGACGTGAGTTCAACCTACAATGCCTTAATAGGTCAGACAACATTAAATCAGCTCAACGCAGTAGTCTCGACTCCACATCTATGCATGAAGTTCCCAACTGCAGAAGGGATAGCTACAATAAAAGCAGACCAGAAGACGGCGCACCGCTGTTACAATGAAAGTATAAACCTCAGAGGCAGAGGAGAAGAATTCCACACAATCGAACTTGGTAGAGTTCAGAGGCGGGAAGAACTCCGCCCACAACCCAAAGGTGAAGTAGAGAAAGTCCAGATCGGAGACATTCCAGACAAAACAACCAATATCGGTACAATCTTAAAAATAGATATAAAAGATTCACTCGTACAGTTCTTACGAGATAATGTCGACCTCTTCGCATGGAAGGCTATAGACATGCCAGGCATAGACCCCAAATTAATGTGCCACAAGCTAGCAGTCTACCCAGGATCTCGGCCAGTACAACAGAGACGTAGAAAGCTTGGGCCAGAACGATCCCAAGCTGTGGAAGAGCAGGTACAAGCTCTACTGGAGGCAGGATTTATAAGAGAAGTCAAGTACCCACTATGGCTAGCCAACGTCGTCTTGGTGAAAAAAGCAAATGGGAAGTGGCGGATGTGCACCGACTATACTGATCTCAACAAAGCCTGCCCAAAAGATCCTTATCCACTCCCAAGTATCAACGCTCTGGTGGATGCCTCCTCCGGATATAAATACCTCTTGTTTATGGACGCATATTTGGGATACAATCAAATCCCAATGTATCCATTCGACCAAGAAAAAACTTTATTCTGAACCCCAAAAGCAAACTACTGCTACATCGTCATGCCTTTTGGACTTAAAAATGCGGGAGCTACTTATCAGAGATTAATGAATAGGTATTTACGGATCACATAGAAAAAATCATGGAAGTCTACGTGGACGATATGTTAATAAAGACGCAAAGTGAAAAGACGTTACTGTCCGACCTCACCCAAGTATTCGACATTATAAGAAGGCATGGCATGCGACTTAATCCTGCAAAATGCACCTTCGCAGTAGAAGCTGGAAAATTCTTGGGTTTTATGCTCACACAAAGAGAAATTGAGGAAAATCCGGACAAATGCCGGGCCATACTCGACATGAAGAGCCCAACTTTTGTCGAAGAAGTACAACAACTCAATGGAAGGTTGGCAGCCTTGTTCAGATTTCTAGCTGGATCGGCAATAAGATCTCCCCCCTTCTACGCCACTTTAAGGAAGGGAAAGAGGTTTCAATGGACAACGGAGTGCGAGCAAGCCTTCCCAAATTTCAAAAGATTCGTGGGACAGCCACCTATCCTAACTCAGCCACGGGAAGGAGAACCACTTATATTATACCTTGCAGTAGGAAATCGGGCAGTAGCCTCAGCACTAGTCCGGGAAGACGATAGTGGGCAACAACCTGTATACTTCATCAGCAAAGCATTACAAGGATCCGAGCTGAACTACCAAAAAATAGAAAAATTCGCCTATGCTCTCATACTAACATCCCGACGACTTCGTCCATATTTCCAAGCTCACACCATTAGGGTTCAGACCAACCAACCCATAAAAGGGATTTTGCAGAAAACAGACTTAGCAGGTAGAATCTTGCAATGGGCAGTCGAGTTATCCGAATTCGACCTTCAATACGAAGCTCGGATAGCCATCAAATTGCAATATCTAGCCGACTTCATTGCAGAATTTACAGACACCCCAGAAATCTCTACAGAATGGAATCTCTATGTAGATGGTTCCTCAAATAAAACTGGAAGTGGCGCGGGTGTGATAATCAAAAGCGACCAGGGAACCCAAATCGAACTTTCTCCCAAATTTGGGTTCCCTGCCTCAAACAACTAAGCTGAATATGAGGCACTACTAGCTGGTTTGAAACTGGTTAGGGAGGTTGGAGCTCAAAAGCTTATTATCTTCAGTGACTCACAAGTGGTCACCTCACAAATAGCAGGGAGCTACCAAGCCAAAGATCCCACCATGAAAAAGTACCTAGACAAAACCAGGGAACAGCTCGGACAACTCGGAGAATATGAGGTCCGCCACATACCTCGAGAACAGAATGCCCAAGCTGATGCACTCTCAAAACTAGCCAGCACCAAACCAGGGGACAACAATAAAAGCCTCATCCAAGAAATTCTGCAAAACCCGTTAATCTCAGAAGAAGAAAAAGTCCTAGCCATAACAGGTCAGGATCAAGGATGGATGACTCCCATAATTAACTACCTCAAAGCAGAAACACTCCCCACAGATGAAAAGGAGGCAAAGAAGTTAAAACGGAAAGCATAATACTACACTATCATAAACAATACCCTATACAAAAGGGGGATTTTGATACCATTGTTAAAATGTGTGCCGACTTCCAATACAAAGAAAGTTTTAGAAGAAGTACACAGCGACATCTGTGGTGAATCATCTCGGAGCACAGGCACTTATCAAAAAGGTACTCCGGACAGGATTTTATTGGCCAACTCTACAAAAGGAATCCATAGAATTTGTAAAGAAATGTCCACCATGTCAAAAACATGCCAACTTTCACATCGCCCCACCAGAGGAACTCATCAGCGTAAACTCACCTTGGCCATTCGCAAAATGGGGACTCGACCTTCTCGGACCTTTCCCTCAAGGATCGGAACAAGTCAAATTCCTTATAGTAGGGGTAGACTATTTCACAAAGTGGATCGAGGCAGAACCCTTAGCTAACGCCACGGCTCAAAGAAGTCGAAAATTCCTATATAGAAACATTGTCACAAGATTTGGGGTTCCATACTCCATCACCACAGACAATGTCACCCAATTCACAGATGCAGGGTTTAGAAAGTTGGTGGCCGATCTGAACATAAAACACCAATTCACTTCCGTAGAACATCTCCAGGCCAATAGACAAGCTGAAGCTGCCAACAAAGTCATATTGGCTGGGCTAAAACGGAGGTTACATGAGACAAATGGAGCTTGGGCCGACGAGCTCCCACAAGTCCTATGGGCATATCGAACAACCCCATATTCCACCACAAAGGAATCACCTTTCCGACTAGCCTATGGAACGGAGGCAATGATCCCAGTGGAGGTCGAATAAGGGTCACCCAGAGTGATTCACTATATTGAAGAAGCCAACTCCCAACTTCAAAGGGAAGAACTCGACCTACTTCCAAAAATTCGAGAAAGAGCTCAGATCAAGGAAGAGGCATTAAAACGACGAATGGCTTCAAGATACAATCAAAAGGTAGTGCCACAAGGTTTTTCCGAAAACGACCTCATCCTAATCCGAAATGATATCGGAATAACTCGACCTGGAGAAGGAAAGCTAGCAGCAAACTGGAAAGGACCCTACCGAGTCATAGAAGTACTTGGAAATGGCTACTACAGACTGTTCGAACTTGAAGGGAGAGAGCTTCCTAGGTCATGGCACGCCTGCAACTTAAAAAGATACTACAGTTAGAGGTAATAAAATCTTAGGATAAGGTGCACTCTTTTTCCTGAAAAGGTTTTTTAATGAGGTGCCAAGCCAAGATCTACAAATTGCCCGACTTAGAGGGATAAAACTCCCACGTGTATATATCTGCATTTTCTTTTGAATAAAGTTTTTTAGATTTTCTACAAAATTCTCAAGACGCATTAGTCTGAAACGCTAAAAAATTCATCGCCCGATTACAAAGCTACGAGATTGGCAGAAAGTGAAGATCAAATTCACTGTCCGACCACAATAAAAGACCAAAGAAGGTGAAAACCAAATTCATCAAAAGGTCGACCAAACAGGGATTAAACCTAATTTCTACAAAATCGGCAAAGATGAAAAAGTGACAAAACAGAATAATGCAAGAAGTTATCGAAAGTGATCCATAGAAAGGACCTGACGAGGTCTTAATAAAATAGGTTGCTAAAAATAACTTAAAAGACAGGCCGACGTAAAAAAGTCGGACCAGTCGACCACAATAACCAAAGTTATAAGAAGTCAATCCCTGGAAAGAGGCCTGGCCAGCCCTAGAAAAGAGGATTACTAGAAATAACTTAGAAGAGACCGACGTGATGAAGTCGGCCTCCCACAAACAAGTTATAAAGTAAACCCTGAAAGAGACCTGACAAAGGTCCAAGAAAGAGGATTACTAGAAATAACTTAGAAGAGACCGACATGATGAAGTCGGCCTCCCACAAACAAGTTATAAAAGTAATCCCTGAAAGAGACCTGACAAAGGTCCAAGAAAGAGGATTACTAGAAATAACTAACATGACGAAGTCGGCCTCCCAAAAACCCTAACGTTATAAAAAGTAATTCCTAACAGAGACCTCACAAAGGTCTAAACAAAACGGATTACTAGAAATAACTTCAGGCCAAAGCGAGGAAGCCGATATACAAGTTGGATCCAAACATCCACAACCTCAAAGGAATCAAGCCACAAGTATGAAATACAAAGGCAATCCAAAGAGGTCGAGCAACAAGGCTCCAACACTTCCAAAAAACCTAAAAAGGTACCAAGACAGATGAAAACAGACATGTTATGAAAAACACAAAGTTCTAATAATAACAAGCTCAAGAGGCTACCAAAATCAGCCCCAAGAGCTTGGAAACCATTTTGTTTTTCAAAATTAAGTTGCTAAACAAGCAACTAAGAAAGTATCAAAAGTCAGCAACCACCATTTACAAAATAAAGAGTTCAAAAGCCCACAAGCTGGGCTATCTACACAAACATTTAGAAAAATCATTTAAGATCCGAAGGCTTCTCGGCAGCATCAACACGGGGTGAAGGAGGGCGAGTCTGAAGAGGCACTGCATCCACTGTCCCGTCATCCCGATTTAAGATCTGGCAATCAGGTTCTGATTCGGGATCACCAACCTCAGATGAGGGAGCTGAAGAAGTCGGCACAACAGAAGCTTTGGCGACAGGCACAGAAGGAGGTTCAACATCATCGTCATCAGGGTCGTCAGGGACAATCTTGTCGTCCTTTACAACGTTGTCCAGGCTGAAGAGAGTAAGGTCAAGCTCGGGGGCAAGAACCCGAACCTGATCCTTCAGGTTCTCATAAGCAGCATTTACGCTGCCCACAAGGTGACCCTGGAGCTCGGCATAATCAGCCCGGGCAGACTCCAACTCCTCCCTGAGACGCATCACTTCCCTGTAGGTCGTGACATAGCTCTCCATGTGCCTCAATGCCGTGTCTTCAGCCAACCTCACAGAAGCCGCCAAGGCAATAGAACTAGCTTTTTCGCCCTCCAACTCCTTCTCCAGCTTGGTCACTTTCACTTGGAGCTCCTTCTTCAAATCCTTCATCCTGTCGAACTCCCGCTTAGCCTCCTCCATAAAGGCTTTGGTAGCATGAAGGGGAAGATCTTAGGCAGTTCGGTACATGGCAGCTCCCATATGTGCCATCTTGATGCTGCTCCGAGTAATAAAGTCCAAATGGCGAAGAAGAGAGACATCATCAGCAGGGATGGTACCATAAGGACTGATCTGCTGATCGACAAACTCAACCGCATCAAAGTCAGGGGCATCAAAGTTAAAAGGCCCAGTTGTCTTTTGTTTTTTTGGAGGAGGAGCGCCAGAAGTAACAACAGAAGCTTGCGGAAGATCAACCAAACGAACCCAGGGAGTAGGGTTCATCCTCCTCGCCCCCGGTGAGCTTGGTACGGATGGCTTCGACTGAACCTGAGACGACCCCTCCCCAGCCACCTTGGCCGATACGTTTTGAGCCGTCATAGCCTTTCTCGCCTTCTTGAAGGCCTTCATGGAGTCATTATTTTTAATCATCTCTGCAAACAAATATCACAGCGAGAAGTCAAGTTATGAATCAGAAAAGAAAAGAAATAAACTCGACAAACTAAGCAAAAAACAAAAGAGAAATCGACCACTACCCAGCTCAGCTCGGAGGAGAGAGGGATTTTCTAGGAATTTCTTTGTATCAAGATGGGAAGGCTGCCCTCAGTTTTCTTCCAGCACAGTCACAAAGGCTTGCTCAGCCTCATCTAACATCTCCCACGTATATCTAAACACCATTACATTTTTTTGCCATTCTAAAGGAAAGGCGGGCTCATCATTCTCATCCAGAAAAAAGGGCCGAGCTCCTTCAACAACTCGGACCCTAAAAAAGTAATTTTTGAAGTCACGGAAAGATTCATTAAACATGGAAAAAACCTTTTTCCCCTTGGGAAGCTCGGAAAGAAACCCAGGCGGCCTTCTTCTTAACCACCCCAAGCTTTGTCAAAACAAAGAGATAAAAGAAGAGGGATTGTGAGGCAGGGATATCTAGTTCATGACACAGCAACTGAAAGATTTTTATAAACCCCCAGGAGTTGGGGTGAAGCTGGGATGGAGCTACATTACAAGACCACAATAGGTTGGTCTCAAAAGGGGTAAAAAGAAGAGTAATATTCATCTGACTAAAAAAGAAGTCGTACGCATAGAAAAAGGGGCGTTCTCCAACAATTCGGATAGAAAAACAAACCCTTTCCTCAGAATTGGGAGATACAAGCTCATAGTTCTTTTCATCACTACCATTACTACAAATCCTATGAAATTGCCTAAGCTGCTGACAAAACTCGGAGTCAACCAACGAAACACACAGAAGAACTATAGAATCCACCCAATCAGCCATGCCCTCAGGGACTTGGGAGGATGTCTCAATAACATTTTTGCGAGAAGACATGAGGTTAACTAGTCCTACAGCAAGAAAAAGAAAACAAATTACTAACCAAAACATCTCGCGCAAAGTCAAAATCAACTCATAGCAGAGCATAACTTAAGCATACAAACAAGAAAAAGGAAAACCCCAAGACAAAGTACAGGGGCATCCTTTGGAGGCAGTGACAGAGTAAGGACTCAGAAAAAATCTACAAGACTAACATCCCAGCAAAACTCCCAGCAAAGAAAAGCCTTTTTTTAAAAGGGCAACATCCCGAGAAGAAAGATATAAAGTCAAAACAAAGTCATCAAAAGAGCAAACAAAAAATAGCAACTCAATCAGAAGGAAAACAGCAAAACATGCCAAGTGGAGGACACCAAAAACGCAACCTTTTCTTTCAAAAGAATCAAATGAAGCCATTACCCCAGAATGCTACAAAATCAAATAAAGGTAGCGAAACATGCAAAGCCCTAAAAAACCTCAATCATCAAGAGAAATACCAAGAACATGCATCACAACAATAATTGAGCATAAACGACGCGAAAAGGTTCAGACTTTCCAGCATGCATTTCAAGTGAAAAATCAAAACTTTATCAAAAAACCGAAGGCAAAATGACGAAATAAGTAAAGAAGCAGAAAGTAGAACCAACCTAGAGAAAGGAGAAAAAGCTCTGAAGAAAGTTGGAAGCCGGAGCGACAAAGTTTGGAAACTGTCTCTTGAGCAAAGCACCAACAAAGTACCAAGACAAAGCGTCGCAGAGAAAACGAAAAGGCAAGCTTCAGGCGAAACAGAAAAACAGAAAGAAAAGAGGGGAAGTTACAGAAAAGAGAAAACCGTTTCTTGAGGGCAAAATTCAAAATAAAAGAGCCAAAAGAAACGGAGCGTTAAAAATCAATTAATAAGGGTATTAAACCCTCGCACATTCCCAAGGCTAGAGCGCTAATGCAAAAGTACGCGCTTTTAGAAGAAACGAAAAAACGTTCTGCATTCAAAAAAGAAGAAGACTCTACAAAAAAAGAAGTCGACAAAATGCTCGAGTTCGGCTTCACCAGAGAAGGATCAAAGTCCCAAAACTAAGACTCGACCTCCGAAAGAAAGACCGAGCTTGAGCAGGGGCACTGTTCATACCTTAGGTCAAGCTGTCCGACCCGGGATGTTTAGCGACAAGGCAACCGACCTCTCCAGGTCAGACTATCCGACCTCTTCTCAAAGAGCTCGGCCAAATTGCCAGAAAAGCCCAATAAAGGGCCCAAATAGAGGAACACGACCCAAATCCAACGGCAGCCCAGGCCTCTAGAGATAAGGGTGGTTCCCTTGAAGATAAGATGACCTCACTCAAAGATAAGATAAGATAAGATA
The DNA here is from genome assembly GCF_059453495.1 of Arachis ipaensis. Lineage (NCBI taxonomy): Eukaryota > Viridiplantae > Streptophyta > Magnoliopsida > Fabales > Fabaceae > Arachis > Arachis ipaensis. Next base: position 52,756,851 of record NC_142438.1, read on the forward strand.
ACTAACTTATCTTATCTAAAGAAGGTCACTCCACACCTCTATAAATACACTGGAGCACCCAGGTATAACTCATACTCTGATTCTACTAAAAACCTGCTTAATACCCTTGCTAACTTAAGCATTGGAGTCCCTTGCAGGTACCCCCCACCCTCCGGTGACAAAGGATCAGTTGCATCACCAGTCCAACAAGTCGGACACAACCGCTCCGGCCGCCATTCACCAGCCGGATATGTCAGCTCCGACCAGTATAGAAGATCTCGTCCGAGATCGACCTACAGTTTCAGGTAACCCTCGGAACAGATACCATAACCCTCTCGGTTACTTTTATTGGGTTGGACTTGTGACAACAAAAAATTAAACTTTGATTTGAGTATTATTTGTTGGTTGGAAACTATACTATCAACAGAATTAATAGTGTGAAATTCCTAACCGAAAATAATACTCTTTCAGGCACCATAACCACCAGCATTTGGTGGTGCCACTCAAAACCACTTCCATTGCCATTACTACAATACCAATAGAAAGCAAGCAATACACAAATGCAAAATACAATATCAAAAAGAGTATTTTTTTTTAGAAAGGTCACTAAAGCTACAATAAACGTTGACAAAGAAAGAAAAATAGAAAATGTAGGCAGTAAAATAGAGAGCAAAATGAAAATAAAGAGTAAAAAAGGTTAGGAAATAAAACCAATATGAAGATGCTACAGAAAATGAAAAAGTGGTTATTCGAAGAAGCACAAGATCAATGAACTAGAGAGATTGAGAACATGAAGAGAAAGAAGAAAAGAAGAAGAAGAAGTCACGTAAGTGTTATATATAGACCACTTGAAATAGGGGCATTTGGTTGTTCTATTCATATTTTAAAGAGAAAAACCCTAAACGGCCCCTGACAATTACTTCGAAAGACAATGAGGCCCTTGACAAAAAAAATACCCAACCCGGCTCCTGAGCTTTACTTTTATGGGACTGATTAGCTCCTGTGCCAAAAAAAAATCAATATTATTTTTTTTACACAAAGGCTAATCAGTCCCAAAAAAAAAAAGATCAGGGACCGGGTTGGGTATTTTTTTTTTTGTCAAGGGTCTCGTAGTCCTTTCAAAATAATTTTCAGGGGTCGGGTTGGGTATTCACTCTATTTTAAATGTCCTGAATATTACTTGAAGGGAACGGAGAAGACACGGGAAGAATTAAAGTGACGCATTACTTTTTAGAATCACGTTGAGTTTCAACATGACTTACTCTTGACTACAAGTCGCACTCACGTATGATTTACCTTCCAATTTAAAGAAATGAAGTGGGAAATAAAAACGTCTGATCTATGACTTGTAATGTACATGAGCATTTTACCCGAGATTTGACCTCTCGATCATAATTCGAGTAAGGGCACTGTTCATACTTGAACAGTTGAACCTGGGATAGTCCAACCCAAATACGATATGGCAGTGCCTATCTCATGGATTAGACTACCCCACATAACTCGTCCCAACAACAACTATTTCTATCTTATTTTGCCAGGTGTAAACAGGTCGAGCCGACCAAGGCACGGGTCTCCTAATCCGTATTTGATCCGATTTGGAAAGCAAGTCAGATGCTATCCCTCCTTACTTTAAACATAGAGTGTAATTTCTCACTTTGGGAGAAAAATAACTATCTAATACTATCTGAAGTTATCTTCAACGAATGACTCGGTCTCATCTACCACTGTATAAATACCTCAACACTCACGATTTTTTTTGAATTCAACACATATTTAGCATGCTAAAGCTCTGGCTAACTTAAGCATTAGAGTTTTTTACCGATATTCCTACTATTTTTCATACAAAGACATTGAAAACTCTCCCCAAACATTTAAAGTCCACATCCAAGTTTTAAAATCACCATCCTAACACTTCAAAACAAATACATTTTATCAAAATAAAATCATATTTAAAAAATCAAAATATTATTTTTTTTAATAAAAACTATTTATAAAAATTGAAATTTTTAAGGATTGAAATAATAATTTTCTCTTTCTTCAAATATTTATAGATTTTTTTGTCCGAATATTTACAACGTTTGGTATTGTGCAAAATGAACCAAACAAAGTCACATTATTTTCTTGGAATTTTTTCTTTAAATGAACTACCTTACTCAACATAATTATTCTTTAATATGCCTGCCTGAAGACTTATTTTACAAAGATACCTTATAAAACACGTAAATAGGTTAATAATACAGAAAAAAGCATACAAAATGTCTTCAATATTTATATAAAATTAATCTCTAGTTTCCATCTTTATGTTAGAAAATTATTTGATTTCCTAACTTATTTGTCGGCAATATATATATATTAATTATAATCACAAATTATGCTATTTCAAATTAAATGACTTATATAATGATGATCTCATTTATTATTTTAAATGCTAATTGAATAAGTCATTATTACTTTTGATTTGAAATTAAATGAGAATAAAACCAGATATTATCTTTTGTTCTTTAGATAATTATCTTTTTGGATTTTAGATATATTATCTTTTGGGCTTTAGATACTATTTTATTTGGACTTAAGGGTTTAATGGGTGTCATGCTCAAATATAAATAGACTTTCAGGGTTTCGGTCCCCAATATACCAAAAGCCGCCTTTGTTGCTCTTTCCCCATCAAAAGAGTTGCGATTCAGCCTCCTAGAAATACAGAAGGCTTTGGTTGAGGAAGATCGAAAGAACCACAAGATCCAAACTCTTCCGGTCGTATGATTTATGTTTATGAATTCAGATACGCTTCCGCATTCGAATATGATATATATTTTTGGTGATTCAATATGGATGATCTGGGATATTAAAACTGATTTATTCTAACAAGTGGTATCAGAGCCATCCATAATTCAATCATCGAAAATATTCAATTTTATTTTATTATATTAATATAAATATACACATGCGTGTTTACATTATATATGAAATTGATGCACGCTTAATGAAATTGTTCTTGATTATGTGCGTGCATCGATACGTATATATTCACATTATATATGTAAAAGAATCCCCACCATGCCGTTTTGATTGCTTTTATTTATATATATATATTGCATTATGTTTACCGTCGGCCATTTATATAATCTTCACGATATATAATATATAATTACTGAGAGGTTAATGTTGTCTTGGTTGCATTTTTTTATACGGTTAATTAAATAGATATTTTTTTATCATGTATTTTTTTGTATATTATTGTAACCCTATACAATTGATATTTAATTTTATGTGCCATTAAATTTGGTGTAAAGATAATTGATTATCTGTATGAGATATAAGAATTATTATGTGTATGTTACTTATGCGAATATTGATCTATACAAAGGAAGATCTATATTTGGCCAAATTATGTGTACATATTAATAATATTTGAATAATAAAAAAAAATATTATTTAATTATTACATAAAGAAACTAGTAACAATTTGGATTAGTATACCCATCTATTTTATAAAGAATTAGTTTTGGAATAAATTGATTGAACATTATGCTGCCAAAGTAGCCTCTTTTGTGAAAATTGATTTATTTAAAACATTAGGAATATGGTGACATGTAATTCATGCGAATATTAGTCGGCTCAAAGGAAGGCCTATATTTGGCCAAATTATATACACATATTAATGGTAAATAAATATTTGGGTAACTGATTAAGAATAAAGTAATACTTATTATTTATGTGAACAATAATCGGCCCAAAGGAAGTTTATTGTTTGGCCAAATAATAAGTATTGAACACTTTGTGTATTTTCTATTAATTATGCGGTCAATAATCGGCCCAAAGGAAGGTTATTGTTTGGCCAATTAATAGAAAATATATGCGGTAATAAATAGGTTGCGAAGTTTAAGTCTCCATGTGCGCATTAAGTCGGTCCAAAGAAAGGCTTAATGTGTGACAGGAATTTCGACAATATTTGATTACTGCAATGAGAGTATCACTTACAGTTAATTTTTCTATCCAAAGATTGAAAATTAATGTTGTGCTAGATATCTCAATATGGATCTTTTTCCCATTAATTAACTAATGTTTACTACATGTTATTTTTGTTCTAATCTAGAAACTATGGCTTTAGCTAGCAATGTTTCTGCACAAATTAGCAGTATTCCTATGCTGAATGGTTCAAACTTTAAAGTTTGGAAAGATACCGTGGAGATTGTCCTCGGTTGTATGGATCTAGATATAGCTCTTCGAGAGGAGAACCCCACTTCCACTCCGGAAAACCTCAATGAGGTTAAAATAAAGAAGTGAGAGAGATCCAATCGAATGAGCATTATGATCATGAAACGCTCAATTCCTGAGGCGTTTCGGGGCTCAATTACTGAGGATAAAGATGCCAAACAGTTTCTGAAAGATATTGAAAAATTCTTTACTAAGAATGAAAAGGCGGAGGCAAGTAGCCTTTTGAGCAAACTTGTCTCCATGAGGTATAAAGGTAAAGGGAATATAAGGGAGTACATTATGGAAATGTCTCATCTTGCTTCAAAATTGAAAGCACTAAAGTTAGAGTTGTCTGAAGATTTACTCGTGCATTTCATTTTGATTTTCCTTCCTGCACACTTTGGGCAATTCAAAGTGAGTTATAACACTCTGAAGGACACTTGGTCCTTAAATGAGCTTATATCTCACTGTGTGCAAGAAGAAGAGTGGCTGCAGCAAGATAAGACTGAAAGTGCTCACATGGCTTCATATTCTCAATATAAAAAAAAGCGTGATACTACTGTGGATGTGCCTTCTCAGCAGAAAAAGGCTAAGAAACAAGATCAAGTTTCAACTTGTTTCTTCTGTAAGAAGGTGGGACACATGAAGAAGGATTGTACCAAATATGCCACATGGTGTGTAAAGAAGGGTATAATTCTTACTTTTGTTTGTTCTGAGGCTAGTTTAAGTTATGCACCTGTTGATACTTGGTGGGTAGATTCTGCTGCTACTACTCATGTAAGTGTTACTATGCAGAGTTGCCTGTGGAGCCGACCGCCAAATGATGCTGAAAGATACATCTATGTGGCAGACGGCAATATAGTTGCAGTCGAAGCTATAGGAACCTTTAGATTATGTTCCACGAGTGAATTTTACTTGGATTTATTAGAGACATTTTATGTACCGTCATTTAGACGGAATTTGGTTTCTGTTTCTCGTTTGGACAAATCAGGTTATTTTTGTTCGTTCGGAGACAATAAAGTCAGTCTCTTCTATAATTTGAATAATATTTGCTCTGGTCATTTGGTGGATAATCTATATAAACTTGACTTAAATTCCTATAATAATAAAATACTGCAAACGGGTACAAAACGAAAACTAAATGAGAATTCGGCATCATTATGGCACAAACGCCTAGGTCACATCTTTAAACAGAGAATTCAGAGGCTCGTGTCGGATGGAATTCTTGGACCCCTAAATTTGGCGGACTTTGAAGTCTGCATTGAGTGCATAAAGAGAAAAAGGACAAACGAAAGGAAATTAGGTGCCGAGAGAGCTAAAGATGTCTTAGAACTGATACATACCGATATATGTGGCATATTCCCTACTGTCTCTTGGAATGGACAATGGTACTTTATTACATTCATAGATGATTACTCTCGTTATGGGTATCTATATTTAATTCATGAAAAGTGTCAACCCTTGGATGTTTTCAAGTCTTTCAAAGCTGAAGTTGAACTTCAACTTGGAAAGAAAATTAAAGCTGTCAAATCTGATCGTGGTGGTGAATACTACGGAAGATATGACGGTTCAGGTGAGCAATGTCCCGGGCCTTTTGCCCTTTTCCTAGAGGAGTGTGGTATTGTTCCGCAATACACCATGCCAGGCAAACCTAGCATGAATGGTGTTGCAGAGCGAAGGAACCGAACTCTTAAGGACATGGTGAGAAGTATGATTAGTCATTCTTCCTTACCTGAATCACTCTGGGGAGAAGCCTTAAAGACCGCAGTGTACATCCTTAATAGGGTGCCAAGCAAAGTAGTTAACAAAACCCCATATAAAATTTGGACTGGGAAAAGGCCCAGTATAAAGCATCTGCATATTTGGGGATGTCCAACTGAGGTGCGACCTTACAGGCCGCATGAAAGAAAATTGGACTCAAGGACAATTAGTTGCTACTTTGTTGGTTACGCTGAGCGCTCACGGGGGTACAAGTTTTACAATCCTGCATCAAGGTCTATTTTTGAAATGGGAAATGCGAGATTTCTTGAGGATGTTGAGTTTGGGGGGAAGAAAATATTAGGAATGTTGCTTTTGATGAAGATTCTATAACTGACAATGATCAGGTCTTTGTACCTATTAATGTTCAAGATACAGTTATAGTACAAGAGCACAATGAGAATCCTACTGTAGATCGAGTTGCAGTACAAGAGAACAATGAGAATATTGTTGTTGCTCAAGATGCTGCTACAGTATAGGAAAATAATGAGAATCCTCCTCAATCCCAACCCATACAGCAAGCTCAACAACCTCAAGAAGTGTCATTAAGGAGATCCAATAGAGAAAGGAGAAAATTCATCTATGGTCTCAAACAAGCTTCCCGTTAATGGTATCACAAGTTCATCAAGTCATTACCTCATGGTTTTGAGGTAAATATTATAGATGAATGTGTATACCGCAAGTTCAGTGGGAGTAAATACATATTTTGGTCTTATATATGTTGATGACATTCTACTTGCTAGTAACGATATAGGCTTGTCGCATGAAACCAAGAAATTTCTATCGAACAAATTCGAAATGAAAGATCTTGGTGATGCCTCTTTTGTATTAGGAATCAAGATACTAAGAGATCACTCTCAAGGTATTCTTGGATTATCACAAAAGAACTATATCGAAAAGATTTTAAGTAGATATCTCATAGAAAGTTGTAGACCAATAGACATGTCCGTAACTAAAGGAGACAAGTTTAGTCTCAAAGCAATGCCCCAAAATGATCTTGAGAAGACAGCAATGCATGATAAACCTTATGCATAAGCACTAGGGATTTTAATGTATGCTCAAGTCTACACACATCCCGATATATCATTTATAATGGGAATCTTGGGTAAATACCTGAGCAATCCAGGCAGGATCATTGGATAGCTGTTAAATGCATAATGCGTTATTTAAAGCGAACAAAGGATTACATGCTTATTTATCGGATATCAGAAAATTTGGAGATCATTAGGAACTCTGATTCCGATTTCGATTTCATGGCATATGGTTGCGAAACTTTGTCACTGAGCTTCATATAGTAGATGACATTGAAAGGCCATTAAGGATATTTTGTGACAATAAGTCAGCAGTACTATACTCCAATAACAGTAAGAGCTTGACAAAATCGAAGCATACAGATATCAAGTTCTTAGTTGTTAAGGAGAAAGTTTAAGAAAAACAGATTTCCATAGGACATATAGGAACAGAGTATATGCTAGCAGACCCATTACCAAGGGATTGACCCCTAAAGTTTTTTCATGAGCACACTGCTCGGATGGGTGTCAATATTTGTGATGCATTGGTTTAGTGGGAGTTTATGCTATATGTCCTATGACAGATATTGAGTTATTTTTCTGCAGAATTAAGTTGATGGTTTATTTCATGTTATGTGAAATGTTTATTTTGCAATATTTGTATTGTGTTTGATCTCAATAAAGTTGGACCAGCTGGAAATAGACATGCATGAGATCACTTGGCATGTAATTTCCATATTACTCATCCAAATTTGATCTATGTCGTTGAGTATATTAGGATGGTGATTGGCGTGGTTTAGTCACGGCATTTAATGTGATAAAAGCTGCGGTAGTTCCATATCTAATGTATGAGACGGACCAAATTGTTAAAGTAATGAGAGAAATAGCATTCAGATGCGCGCATAAAGTTCATAAAGATGTGATTATGTCAAGAAATAATATATGTATAGCCAAAGTGGGAGATTGTTAGAAAATTATTTGATTTCCTAACTTATTTGTGGGTAATACATATATTAATTATAATCACAAATTATGCTATTTCAAATTAAATGACTTATATAATGATGATCTCATTTATTGTTTTAAATGCTAATTGAATAAGTCATTATTACTTTTGATTTGGAATTAAATGAGAATAAAACCAGATATTATCTTTTGTTCCTTAAATAATTATCTTTTTGGATTTTAGATATATTATCTTTTGGGCTTTAGATACTATTTTATTTGGACTTAAGGGTTTAATGGGTGCCATGCTCAAATATAAATAGACCTTCAGCCCAATATACCAAAAGTCGCTTTTGTTGTTCTTTCCCTATCAAAAGAGTTGCGATTCAGCCTCCTAGGAATACAGAAGGCTTTGGTTGAAGAAGATCGAAAGAATCACAAGATCCAAACTCTTCCGGTCATATGATTTATGTTTATGAATTCAAGTACGCTTCCACATTCGAATATGATATATATTTTTGGTGATTCAATATAGATGATCTGAGATATTAAAACTGATTTATTCTAACACTTTAATCATATGTAACGGTGGTCTATGGTGGAGCCAAACACTTTTATTTCACTTAATGAAATTCTTAACTTTAATAAGAAAAACATGTTTATAAAAACTTTTAATTGTGTCTAAATATTTAAAACATTTCAAACGTTAAATGTTTCTAAAGACTTTCAATTTCAACCCTCTATTAAAATGATTAATATGAAAAAATTTCACCCCACATTTGTCTCTGTCCTATTGATCTAAAAACGTAAGGTTAAAACTGAAACAATAAAAAGAATTTATGATGAAATTAAAAATAATTTAGAACGTGGTGATATTGAGAATAAAAAGTGAGGATCAAGTACCTAATTTATTATTAACAGTAAATAGATGAAATGTTTTATGAATAGTCATCACTCCAACTATCTAATACATTGTTAGTATGTTGGTGCAACAGTGTGGATATTTTAATTCACATCTTACTCTTAAACAATGAAAACATGTTATATATATTTATGTTATTTAATTTTATTATTTTCCTTTTCTTAAAGAGGGAAATGTGAGATTTCATACCTGATATTTGGTCTAATGTATGGAGCATGAGAGTAATTGAATATAGAATATTGGTAAAAACTTTAGCTAATTTTTTCTTTTAATAATTGATAAAAATACGGTCTTAATTGAACAATTTTTTAAACGGCAGAAATGTTATTAAATTATTTAAATTTCAAAGAATTAATTAAAAATTAAATAAAACTATAAAATGAAATAGAATAATTAAACTTAAATTTTGGTGAGAAAAAAAAATAAAAGGAAAAAATAATAAAGTGAAAAATCAAATATTAAAATAATCAAATTACGTATTTGTCATAAAAAAATTTAGAATTTAAATTTATTTATTTGTCATAAAAAATTTAAATTTAAATTTAGAAAATAAATTAAATTATATATATATTTATACATAAATATATTAATAACTGATTTTAATAGTTGATTTTGGTGTATAAATAATATTTTTGAATTAGTAAGTTAAAAAAAATTGATTTATTAGTTGGATATTTACGTAATTAATTCGAGGAAACAAAGGCAAAAATGGGAAGGAAGGTAAGGCGGCCCCCCCTTACGGAATCCGGATCAGTTGGCCGTTTCCATTAATTTTAACTGACGCGGAAACAACACGTGGTGGAAAATAAAATTACGCAAACTAAGCCAAACAAATATAAAAAGTAAAAACAAAAATAAAAGATAATGATGATAATGGATTAAATTAAAGTAATGCGAGAGTGGGGTTGGAGAGACCAAATGAAACAGCATAACAATACAGTCGAGAACAGCGGCAAGAAAAGCAACCTCTTACTTTTTTTATTCATTTATTTTTTTATAAAAGAAAAAGAAAACACTCACATATTCCTCGTGCTTCAATTTCCCACCTCCAACACCAAATATATTTATTTTTTATTGGGCCAATGAAAATTGGTCATAATTGTTTTCTCATTTATATATCAAGTCCTTGGCGACGAAGATCATCAGTACTTTAAACACAAATAGCGGTTCCTTCTTTGTTAGAATCCTCTTCAATATCTCCAACCGTTGATTAGGGATTTGTTAACGCTGCTTCAACTTTTTATACGGCCAAATATATTTGGGTGCTTTTAAGGTTGAATACTGCTACTATGTCTAGTTCGTCGGAATACTCGGAAATTTCCGGCCAGAAGCCGGCGAGGTCACCGGAAAAATCGAGCTTCTCTCAGACTTGCAGTTTGTTGAGTCAATACATCAAAGAAAAGGGCAACTTTGGAGATCTTACCCTCGGCATCACATGCAACACCGAACCAAGTGGTATGGATAATTAAATTCTCCCAATTATTATCACTATTATTATTTTCGAAAATTTAAGATGCTCTTAAATTATGTCGTTTTGGGTTATATATATATTTTTTTGGCTAGTACTTTAAAGGGGAAAAAAAAAAAAGAAATTGAAAGTTTTTTTTGTTACAAACTAATTCCTTTCTTAAGGGTTTGAAAGTTTCTTGTATGGGAAATTGATTTATTAATCTTTTTCAAACTCAAACTCACAGATCTAACACATGGCTTAATTAATTTTGCCCTTGATTTTGAAATAGGGAGAAGACAAATTTCATGAAAGGAAGCAATTCTTTGTTCTAATTTTATTTTATTTTTTGGGGTATTTATGTGTGCTACCTAAGTATCCAAAAAATTTCTCCTTAGTCCTTACAAAGTTAAGATTTTTTTTTTTAATTCGAAAAAGAATTTATCTGAATCTGGAAATTGTGCAGGGTCACCTGAAACATCGTGTCAGTCTGCAACAACTATGAACCTATTTCCTACCAAAGAAAACAACGTTGCACCAAAAAGCCTCACACTCACTGGCACAGCCATGGATTTGCTCTCTCCACAAGGTGCTTATCGTGCCAATCTTCCCTCTGAAGAAATTCCAAACTTGATCAATTCCAGGTTTGTTTATTACTTCCCATTCCTTAACAATTTGATAATTGATATGGAAAAAAGCTTATTATGTGTAACATACCTATTCATAATTGTTACAGATTTAATCACTAATTGAATTTCACATATCTAAATCCCAATTTGGGAACTACTTTGATTGCAATTTAATTTAAGGGTTCTGGTGGAAAAATTGAATCGAAGAAATAAAAGGTTAAGTTACTAATACCATAACCTAGTTACATGAATTCACCAATTATGTAGGGTACCGGGTACCAATTTACACGTACCGCATGCATATGGCGTGCTGTGTATTGCGTACCCACTCCCGTATTTCATGTAACTATGACTAATACATTAAATTATGTTAGAAACTTTCCTGTTCTCGAATCCTTAACGGGTGTCATTACCAAAAACCTTTAATCCAATTGTATTAAAATTTTTGGTTAGGCTAATGTGTGATTATTTATTCATGACTTGCAGTGCAGTTAAGTCTGTGAGCAAGGGCCTGAAAACTGCACAATTGACAATCTTCTATAATGGTCAAGTTGTTGTGTTGGATGATTGTCCTGCTGAGAAGGCGAACGAGCTCATGGCTTTTGCCAAGAAAGGAGTCTCTCAAAGCCAGAACAACTCTGTCTACACCTACACTCAGAGCCAGCCTTCATTTCCTCCTAATTTGGCCAGAACATCTGCTGCTGATTCGAGTGTTCAAGCCTTTCCTAACGTGAATATCGTTGCTAGTTCCGGTAGCAATTCGATCCATGAGCACTCAAAACCTCAGTCCAGACCTGTTGTTTGTGGTAAATTATTCTTTTGGATCTACTATTTGTAACTTGGCTGAAAAGAAAACCTTTTGTGCTGTTGTGGATCAAGTTTTTGCTGATCGTAAATTTTCCTTTCGATGCAGATCTACCAATTGCAAGAAAAGCTTCGCTTCATCGGTTCCTGGAGAAGAGAAAGGATAGGTAGGCACTCTCAACCAAAAATAAACAACAATTTTAAAGATTGGTGTTTTGCTTGGTCTCTCAATGTTTTGTATGTTTTAACCTTTTTTAGAGCTGTGATCCTCAAATCAAATTAATTGATAAAAGGCTTCTCACATGTTTGGTCTTCTTTGGTTCATGTTTCATTTGGTTTCCTCTAACAAAGAAAATCTCCTTTTTATCCTTTGACTGAAACAAACAAACTTGATTACTAGGTACTTCAAAAATGAAATGAAATTAGTTTTTTTGAATTGATTTTTCCCCTTGCACAAATTGAAGCTGCAATTCACATATAATTAAAGCTTTGACCTTTTAATCAAGTTGATTTTACCCAATTGACTTAATTTTATGTTCTTTGATTTTTGCAGAATTGCATCAAAGGGTCCATATCAAGCAGCAAATCCCATTGGGAGCGCTAACAAGCCAGCTGAATCCATGTCATGGCTTGAGTTGGGTGCTAAATCTCAAGAATGAGTGCAGCTATATATATATAGTATTATAAACTTTGTGCCTTTTTTTTGGGGGTTGTGTACCCATTGTTAAAAGTCTTTTTTGGGCTATAGGGTTAGCCTTTCTGTCTGTCCATCAATTAATTAGCTTTGGGCTCTGTTGTTGGGGCTTATATCATAGATCTAACTATACCTTAGTTTTGTTAGATGTGAAAATGGATCATCTTAATTTTTCTCCGTTGATGTTTTTAAGGAAAGATTAAGATGATTCATTTCGTGTTACCTGTTCTTCTAATTATTGTTAAGATTCTAAATTTCTTCGTATTACCTTAATCATTTTGAATTCAAATACATATATATATTGTTATTATTAATTTGTAGTGCTTCTTCTATTCTTGTTTGAGTTGTCTTTCATTCGCTCTATTTGCGTTGACATAAGATGGCAAAAAAGATGGCAATGGACAGGGACATAACAATAATAATAAAAAACACAAACAATAACATTAATAACAAAAATAGGAGTTACTTACATGGATTAAACGACGTTATTGTATCTTATTACGTGAAGGTCAAACACTGACCTGAACTTCTACTGTTAGTGGCAGCCAAAAAGGCAACTTGAATCCTCAACGATTTTCATTAATTAAGGTGAAAACATGCATCTAGATGAAGAGAAGAGAAGTTCAAGATTAACATGTGGAAAGTAACTAAGTTATGAAAGAAAGAAAAACAAAATTCTAGAACGTACGCAATCCCTTGAGCAAGCGTCAGTGGGAATTTTTCTATGGTTACATTTTAGATAGCAATGATGATTAAAAATTACATACAAACATTTGTGTGAGAGAATAACAAAATTTGTAAGAAAGAAATTAATATCAACTAAACTAGAGTAGTTAAATTAACCAACTATCTAACTACCAGTGCCAGGGTGTCATACCATCTAACTAACTTCTCAGAACTGACTTAACTAACTAGATTAATTATTTCACCTATCACAACTAACTTCTCCAGATTCTTCAGCAACAGGTCTTTGATTTATTCTAAGTTGAGGTCTCCTAATATGAAGAAAACACTTGGTCTTATTACGATCTATAACCCAATTAATTGGACATGGTGCTGAGTAAGAAAGGGAAAGCAATTTTGAATAGTAGATAAATGAGAATGCGTTCAAATTTTGAAAGAATATATACTAAGCTACAAATTGAGAAGAATGGCACGTACGCATTCCTTTCAAAACTGCTATAAGCTAAATGCACTTGACATGAATTGTGTCTAAACCCAACCCATTTATGCTTAAATCTCTTTTGATCCCTTTCGAGTAAATTACTTCAATTAAATTACTCACAGGTTGCAATATTATCACAACATAAAAGAAAGTCCATTTTGCAGATTAAACTTATAGTGGTAATTGTAAGAAACAAAGAGATCATGCCTTAAGTGTCTCAATTGAGCAAACCACAAGTTTAATTAAGCGCCTACAGGCTACAAGAAAAACAAATCATGAAAACAAATAGACTCTCAGCTTTTTTCCAAACTCATTAAACAAACAAACAAGTGACCGGAAATAGAAAGGGTCATGCTAGTATGACTGTAATTAAAAAAGTGTTTTAAAAGGTGTTGCTAAAATTAAAATAATTTTTTTATTGTTAAACGACACTTTTTAAAAAGTATAACTAAGAAAAAAGTATTACTAAAATATAAAAAACTATAACTTTAATTTTAACAACACTTGCATAAGCATCGTAGTCACCACCATAACTTAACCATACTAAAATTCATCTAATAAAAAAAGAGAAGACAGTAAAGTAATAGTAACGGACAGCAATGGAGGGAGTCGAAGAAGAAGATCCAAAGAATCTACAAAAAGGATCCATCCAATGAATGTATTGATGCATTTACAGTTGATTTTGTGTTTTTGGAGCTTGTATTTGTTCTCTAGATTATCGACTTTGTTCTTGTACTGCTATCATGTAGAACATTCTATTAATTATTTAATCTTAACCTCACCGTGGGATTATATTGAAACTAAATGAAACTTTTTTAATTCAAATAGAACACTTTAAACCTTAAGAACTAAAACAGGATTACCTCAAATATAGGAACCAATTTAGTATTTTACCCAATTTGATATTTTACTTGATGTTCTAACGCTTTTATACTTTTAAGGCTTTCTCACTTATAGAACATGTATATTGTTTCTGAGGTAATTTTATTAGTCAACTAAGATTTATGAGGTTCATTAACATTCGGATTCATGTTTTACATAATTTGCTTATATTATTTAAAAAAAAATCCTTAGCGTAATACAAACTTGAAAAAACGTTAAATAGCAATTACTAAAATTATTGAATTATATTTAATTTGTTAATCATCAAAAATCAATCTAAAATATTGTGAAGCTAATACGCTTCCCAAGCAAATAAGCAATGTTATCGTTTCTTTTATCAAAATTTTGGACATTTTTCTTCCTATGTGAAAGCCTTTAATACACTTGTCTTTGAGTCACTATTGAGATAAGTCTCAAAGTGGTCCCTGAAATTACCGTCGAGCCTCATAGTGATCCTTGAAGTTAAAAATTACTCATATTCATTCCTGAAGTTGCACTCCGGAACTCAGACTCGTCCTTCCGGCCAATTTTATCCAGCTGGCGCAACCGAAAAGCTGACTTGGACTCGTTGGTGACACGCTGTCAGCACAACAGCTAGCTGACGTGGCGACGTAAACTGTTTTGACTCAATTTGGTCCCTAAATTGAGGTTAAAAACCCTAACCCCAATTGATTCTCTTCTCCTTTTTTCTCCATCGCACACTCTCTTCTCCTCTCTTCTCCATCACACCAAAGGTGACTCTCCTCTACAGTGTCTTCTCCATCTTCGAAAACCACACGTTATGGCTAGCACGAGCAACGCAGCTGGGAGCTCCAACAACCCACGATCATTTGGAAGCATCATGAGGAGAATGAATAGAAACAGAGATGCGCGTCTGCCAGAATGGTGTGGGTGCGGGTCGAGACCAGTGTTGCGATGGTCAGCGACGGATTCTAATCCAGGGAGACCGTTTGTGGGTTGCCCATACTACAATGTAAGTGTTTGATGCTATTGTTTGCTGTAATTCTGGATGTAAACTTGGTTGATTCATTTTATTGGGTGCAGACTGCAGGTAAGAGGTGGTGTGGGTTGTTTCTGTGGGTGGATAAAATTCTGGAAGAAGATGCGGTAACATGTAATGGTAGAACAAGCTCTTTAAATGACAACAAAGAATGGAGGATGAAGATTAGATTCTGAAGTTAGAGTTCTCAAAATGGGGGAGGGGGGATTTTGCTGTTTACATGTATGCTACTGCTACTGATTACAGTTGTTGTACTTGTTTTAAGGTTGGATAGGCAACAGAGTCAATTGTATTTAGCAAAAAAATATGTGACATGGGATATGTATATGTTGTTCTGTTCATGTACTTGTACCTGTCCTTTTGGTTGAAAGAAATGCAGATTAAACTGTTTGACATGACAATGTAAGAATAATTTGGAATTTGAATAAACAAGAGGTTATATGTAAATAATTGTTCCTGCACTACTAATAGATTCATCTAATGGAATTAATCTTAATTGCATATCAGAGACCAAGAAAAAAAAAATCTGCCACAGCTCAATTCAAGGGAGTCATAATCCATATTCATATATTCATAATGCAGAAAATATATTTAAAATAGGCATTACAGAGTCAGGACAATATTCAACAAGTATATCAAAGCTCTCAACATATTGAGAACACAAGTTTTGAACACTAAAATCCCCAACACTGGGTTCAAAATTCAGAAAGCACACTGCTTCATCAAAATAGATAAATAAAATAATCTTCTCCTAAACGTAATAATTCTAGTCTTCATTTTTTATTTCTGGGTGGTCTGAATCCAAGGTTTGGAACATACTTCATGAAGTTAGCAAGCCTTGTAACGGTCCCCTATGATGCACCTTGCATAGGATGAGACGGATGATTTGTTGCGGGTTAACTGGTTGCTGGTTGGGTGGTTGCTGCTTGATTGTTGCTTCCTGGAGTTACCTTTTCTTGTTTGGAGGACTTCTGATGAGCGGATAATTTATACGCTTTTTGGCATTGTTTTTAGTATGTTTTTAGTAGGATCTAGTTACTTTTAGGGATGTTTTTATTAGTTTTTATGTTAAATTCACATTTCTGGACTTTACTATGAGTTTGTGTATTTTTCTATGATTTCAGGTATTTTCTGGCTAAAATTGAGGGACTTGAGCAAAAATCAGATTCAGAGGTTGAAGAAGGACTGCTGATGCTGTTGGATTCTCCCTACACTCAAAGTATATTTTCTGGAGCTACAGAACTCAAAATGGCGCACTTTTAATTGCGTTGAAAAGTAGACATCCAGGGCTTTCCAGCAATATATAATAGTCCATACTTTGGCCGAGTTTAGACGACGTAAAATGGTGTTGAACGCCAGTTCTACGTTGCTGTCTGGAGTTAAACGCCAGAAACACGTCACGAACCAGAGTTGAACGCCAGAAACACGTTACAACCTGGCGTTCAACTCCAGAAAGAGCCTCTGCACGTGTAACATTCAAGCTCAGCCCAAGCACACACCAAGTGGGTCCCGGAAGTGGATTTATGCATCAATTACTTACTTCTGTAAACCCTAGTAACTAGTTTAGTATAAATAGGACTTTTTACTATTGTATTTGACATCCTGGATTGTATTTTTGATCCTGTGATCACGTTTTGGGGGCTGGCCATTCGGCCATGCCTGAACCTTTCACTTATGTATTTTTCAACGGTAGAGTTTCTACACTCCATAGATTAAGGTGTGGAGCTCTGCTGTTCCTCATGAATTAATGCAAAGTACTACTGTTTCTCTATTCAATTCAACTTATTCCGCTTCTAAGATATTCATTCGCACTTCAATATGAATGTGATGAACGTAAAAATCATCATCATTCCCCCACGAACGCGTGCCTGACAACCACTTCCGTTCCACCTTAGATTGAATGAGTATCTCTTGGATCTCTTAGTCAGAATCTTCGTGGTATAAGCTAGATTGATGGCGGCATTCATGAGAGTCCGGAAAGTCTAAACCTTGTCTGTGGTATTCCGAGTAGGACTCTGGGATTGAATGACTTTGACGAACTTCAAACTCGCGAGTGCTGGGCGTAGTGACAGACGCAAAAGGAGGGTGAATCCTATTCCAGTATGATCGAGAACCTCAGATGATTAGCCGTGCTGTGACAGAGCATTTGGACCATTTTCACAAGAGGATGGGATGCAGCCATTGGCCACGGTGATGCCTCCAGATGATTAGCCATGCAGTGACAGCGCATCGGACCATTTTCACAGAGAGGATGAAAAGTAGCCATTGACAATGGTGATGTCCTTACATAAAGCCAGCCATGGAAAGGAGTAAGACTGATTGGATGAAGACAGCAGGAAAGCAGAGGTTCAGAAGAACAAAAGCATCTCTATACGCTTATCTGAAATTCTCACCAATGAATTACATAAGTACTTCTATCCTTATTTTCTATTTATTTATTATTATTCGAAAACTCCATAACCATTTGATATCCGCCTGACTGAGATTTACAAGGTGACCATAGCTTGCTTCATACCAACAATCTCCGTGGGATCGACCCTTACTCACGTAAGGTTTTATTACTTGGACGACCCAGTGCACTTGCTGGTTAGTTGTGCGAAGTTGTGAAGTTATGTTTGGACTATGGTTCTGTGCATCCGTTTTTGGTGCCATTGCCAGGAAGAGAACGAACAACAAATTTTACAACCTGAGTAACAATTTTGCATACCAAGTTTTTGGCGCCGTTGCCGGGGATTGTTCGAGTTTGGACAACTGACGGTTCATCCTGTTGCTCAGATTAGGTAATTTTCTTTTTGTTTTATTTTCAAAAATTTTTCAAAAAAAAAATTTCTTTCAAAAATTTCTCATCTGTTTTCGAAAATTATTCTAAAATTTTTTAAGAATGAATTCTAGTGTTTCATAAAGCATGTTGAAGCCTGACTGGCTGTAAAGCCATGTCTAAATTCATTTGGACTGGGACTCCCAATCCAATATTATCAAGAGCAAGCTAGTTGTTGCTAATCCACCTGTTGCTGTTCCAGATCCACCTGATTTACATGCTAAAGCTTGACTGGTGATGAGCGGATAATTTATACGCTTTTTGGCATTGTTTTTAGTATGTTTTTAGTAGGATCTAGTTACTTTTAGGGATGTTTTCATTAGTTTTTATGTTAAATTAAAATTTCTGGACTTTACTATGAGTTTGTGTGTTTTTCTATGATTTCAGGTATTTTCTGGCTGAAATTGAGGGACTTGAGCAGAAATCAGATTCAGAGGTTGAAGAAGGACTGCTGATGCTGTTGGATTCTGACCTCCCTGCACTCAAAGTGGATTTTCTGGAGCTACAGAACTCGAAATGGCGTGCTTCCAATTGCGTTGGAAAGTAGACATCCAGGGCTTTCCAGAAATATATAATAGTCCATACTTTGGCCAAGAATAGATGACGTAAACTGGCGTTCAACGCCAGCTTTCTACCCAAATCTGGCGTCCAGCGCCAGAAAAGGAGCCAAAACCAGAGTTGAACGCCCAAACTGGCACAAAAACTGGCGTTCAACTCCAAGAAGGACCTCTACACGTGCAACACTCAAGCCCAGCCCAAGCACACACCAAGTGGGCCCCGGAAGTGGATTTATGCATCAATTACTTACTCATGTAAACCCTAGTGACTAGTTTATTATAAATAGGACCTCTTACTATTGTATTAGACATCTTTGGTCTCAGTTTTAATCCATTGTTCATCTTAGGAGACTATTGATCACGTTTTAGGGGGCTGGCCATCTCGGCCATGCCTGAACCTTCACTTATGTATTTTCATACGGTAGAGTTTCTACACTCCATAGATTAAGGTGTGGAGCTCTGCTGTTCCTCAAAGATTAATGCAAGTACTTATGTTTTCTATTCAATTCATCTTATTTCGCTTCTAAGATATCCATTCGTACCCAAGAACGTGATGAAGGTGATGATTATGTGTGACGCTCATCACCATTCTCCCCTATGAACGCGTGCCTGACAAACACTTCTGTTCTACTTGAAATAAGCTAGAATGAATATCTCTTAGATCTCCTAACCAGAATCTTCGTGGCGTAAGCTAGAATGATGGCGGCATTCAAGAGAATCCGGAAAGTCTAAACCTTGTCTGTGGTATTCCGAGTAGGATTCAATGATTGAATGACTGTGACGAGCTTCAAACTCGCGATTGTTGGGCGTTAGTGACAGACGCAAAAGGAGGGTGAATCCTATTCCAGCATGATCGGGAACCGACAGATGAATAGCCGTGCCGTGACAGGGTGCGTGAGCATATTATTCACTGAGAGGGGGGGGGGATGTAGCCACTGACAACGGTGATGCCCTTGCATAAAGCCAGCCATGGAAAGGAGTAAGACTGATTGGATAAAGATAGCAGGAAAGCAGAGGTTCAGAGGAACGAAAGCATCTCCATTCGCTTATCTGAAATTCCTACCAATGAATTACATAAGTATTTCTATCCCTATTTTATTATATTAAATTTGAAAACACCATTATCCATTTATATCTGCCTAACTGAGATTTGCAAGGTGACCATAGCTTGCTTCATACCAACAATCTCCGTGGGATTCGACCCTTACTCACGTAAGGTATTACTTGGACGACCCAGTGCACTTGCTGGTTAGTTGTATCGAAGTTGTGAACCATGGTATTGGCACCATGTTCTTGGTGCCATTGCCAGGGAAAGAAAGAGCCATGAATTTTACATTATTAAAGTGTAATCACGATTACGCGTACCAAGTTGCTCACGTTGCCAGGGATTGTTCGAGCCTGGACATCACAATTTCGTGCACCAAGTTTTTGGCGCCGTTGCCAGGGATTGTTCGAGTTTGGACAACTGACGGTTCATCTTATTGCTCAGATTAGGTAATTTTCTTTTTGTTTTCTTCTCAAAAATTTTTCAAAAACCTTTCAAAAATTTCTCCTTTTTTTTTCGAAAAAAAAAATGTTTTCAAAAATAAATTATTCTATGGCTTCAGAATTTTTAAGAATGAATTCTAGTGTTTCATGAAGCATGTTGAAGCCTGGCTGGCTGTAAAGCCATGTCTCAATTCTTATTCTCAAGAGAAGAGCTTCTTTATCTTTCTTAGCCAATTGGCTGTTGAATGTGAGGAATGTCAGGCGTGTCATGTCTGAGTTACATACTAAAGCTTGGCTGGCTATTGAGCCAAGCCTGACCCTTTGATTGGAGCTTTAGAGCATAAGATTCCTGGAATTCATATTAAAAATTTTGGAATCCTTATTTTCTTTTTCAAAAGAATTTTTCGAAAAAATAAAATAAAAATCCAAAAAAATTAGAAAATCATAAAAATCAAAAATATTTTTGTGTTTCTTGTTTGAGTCTTGAGTCATATCATAAGTTTGGTGTCACTTGCATATGCATCTTGCATTTTTCGAAAATTTCATGCATTCATAGTGTTCTTCATGATCTTCAAGTTGTTCTTGGTAAGTCTTCTTGTTTAATCTTGATGATTTTTTGTTTTGTGTCTTTTCATGTTTATCATATGCACTCTTGAATTCTTAGTGCCTAAGCATTAAAGAATTCTAAGTTTGGTGTCTTACATGTTTTCTTTGCATCAAAAATTTTTCAAAAATATGTTCTTGATGTTCATCTTGACATTCAAAGTGTTCTTGGTGTTCATCTTGACACTCATATCATTCATGCATGCATTCATTGTTTTGATCTAAAAATTTCATGCATTGCATCATTTTTCTTGTTTTTCCCTTGCATCATAAAAATTCAAAAAATAAAAAAATATCTTTCCCTGTTTCTCTCATCAAATTCGAAAATTTGAGTTGACTTTTTCAAAAATTTTTAAAATCAAGTTGTTTCTTATGAGTCAAATCAAATTTTCAATTTGAAAATCTTATCTTTTTCAAAATCTTTTTCAAGAATCAAATCTTTTTCAAATTTCTTAGTTATTTTCGAAAATTCAAAAAAATATTTTTCAAAAATATTTTTCCTATTTTATACCAAATTTTCGAAAATAACATAAACAATTAATGTTTTGATTCAAAAATTTGAAGTTTGTTACTTGCTTGTTAAGAAAGATTCAAACTTTAAGTTCTAGAATCATATCTTGTGATTTCTTATGAATCAAGTCATTAATTGTGATTTTAAAAATCAAATCTTTTTCAAAACTAATTTCAATCATATCTTTTCAAAAATATCTTCTTATCTTATCTTTTTCAAAAAAATATTTTTTTCAAAATATCTTTTCTAACTTCCTAACTTCTTATCTTTTCAAAATTTGTTTCAACTAACTAACTAACTTTTTGTTTGTTTCTTAACTTTTTCAAAACTACCTAACTAACTCTCTCTCTCTAATTTTCGAAAATATCTTCTCTCTTTTTCAAAAATTTCTTTTTAATTAACTAGTTATTCTTATTTTTATTTTTGATTTTAAAAATTTTCGAAAAATACTAACATTTTTCAAAAACCATTTTCGAAAATCACTAACTCTTTTTCAAAAAAATATTTTCGAAAATTCTCCCTCTCCCATCCCATTCTATTTATTCATTCATATCCTAACATCTCATCTCACATATCTAGCCTCCTCACAGTTGTGTTTCTTCCATTATATTACATTCTTTGTCTCCCCCTCTTCTTCTACTCACACAGGGATCCCTATACTGTGGTATAAAGGATCTCTATTATTATTATTATTTTTCTGTGCCTTCTTCTTTGTCATATGAGCAGGAGCAAGGATAAGAACATTCTTGTGGAAGCAGATCCAGAACCTGAAAGGACTCTGAAGAAAAAATTAAGAGAAGCTAAATTACAACAATCCAGAAATAACCTTTCAAAAATTTTCGAACAGGAAGAGGAGATGGCAGCCCAAAATAATAATAATGTAAGGAAGATGCTTGGTGACTTTACTGCACCTAATTCCAATTTACATGGAAGAAGCATCTCCATTCCTGCCATTGGAGCAAACAACTTTGAGCTGAAACCTCAATTAGTTTCTCTGATGCAGCAGAACTGCAAGTTTCATGGACTTTCATCTGAAGATCCTTTTTAGTTCTTAACTGAATTCTTGCAGATATGTGATACTGTTAAGACTAATGGAGTAGATCCTGAAGTCTACAGGCTCATGCTTTTCCCTTTTGCTGTAAGAGACAGAGCTAGATTATGGTTGGATTCTCAACCCAAAGACAGCCTGAACTCTTGGGATAAGCTGGTCACGGCTTTCTTAGCCAAGTACTTTCCTCCTCAAAAGCTGAGCAAGCTTAGAGCTGATGTTCAAACCTTCAGACAGAAAGAAGGTGAATCCCTCTATGAAGCTTGGGAAAGATACAAACAGTTGACCAAAAAGTGTCATTCTGACATGCTTTCAGAATGGACCATCCTGGACATATTCTATGATGGTTTATCTGAGCTACCAAAAATGTCACTGGACACTTCTGCAGGTGGATCCATTCACCTAAAGAAAACGCCTGCAGAAGCTCAAGAACTCATTGACATGGTTGCTAATAACCAGTTCATGTACATTTCTGAAAGGAATCCTGTGAGTAATGGAACGCCTATGAAGAAGGGAGTTCTTGAAGTTGATACTCTGAATGCCATATTGGCTCAGAATAAAATATTGACTCAGCAAGTCAATATGATCTCTCAGAGTCTGCATGGAATGCAAGCTGCATCCAACAGTACTCAAGAGGCTTCTTATGAAGAAGAAGCTTATGATCCTGAGAACCCTGCAATAGCAGAGGTGAATTACTTAGGTGAACCTTATGGAAACACCTATAACTCATCATGGAGAAATCATCCAAATTTCTCATGGAAGGATCAAAAGCCTCAACAAGGCTTTAATAATGGTGGAAGAAACAGGTTTAACAATAATAAACCTTTTCCATCATCCACTCAGCAACAGACAGAGAACTCTGAACAAAATGCTTCTAATTTAGCAAATCTAGTCTCTGATCTATCTAAGGCCACTGTGAGTTTCATGAATGAAACAAGGTCTTCCATTAGAAATTTGGAAGCACAAGTGGGCCAGCTGAGTAAAAGGATCACTGAAATCCCTCCCAGTACTCTCCCAAGCAATACAGAAGAGAATCCAAAAGGAGAGTGCAAGGCCATTGACATAAGCAAAATGGCCGAACCCAATGAGGGAGAGGAGGACGTGAATCCCAAGGAGGAAGACCTCCTGGGACGTCCAGTGACCAATAAGGAGCTTCCCTCTGAGGAACTAAAGGACTCTGAGGCTCATCTAGAGACCATAGAGATTCCATTGAACCTCCTTATGCCCTTCATGAGCTCTGATGAGTATTCCTCTTCTGAAGAAAATGAGGATATTACTGAAGAGCAAACTGCCAAGTTTCTTGGTGCAATCATGAAGCTGAATGCCAAATTATTTGGCATTGATACTTGGGAAGTTGAACCTCCCTTGTTCATCAATGAACTAAGTGATCTGGATCAACTGACATTGCCTCAGAAGAGACAGGATCCTGGAAAGTTCATAATACCTTGTACCATAGGCACCATGATCTTTAAGGCCCTGTGTGACCTTGGTTCAGGAATAAACCTCATGCCCCTCTCTGTAATAGAGAAACTGGGAATCTATGGGGTGCAAGCTGCTAAAATCTCATTAGAGATGGCAGACAGTTCAAGAAAACAGGCTTATGGACAAGTAGAGGACGTGTTAGTAAAGGTTGAAGGCCTTTACATCCCTGCTGATTTCATAGTCCTGGATACTGGAAAGGAAGAGGATGAATCCATCATCCTAGGAAGACCTTTCCTGGCCACAGCAAGAGCTGTGATTGATGTTGACAGAGGTGAAATAGTCCTTCAATGGAATGAGGACTCCCTTGTGTTTAAAACTCAAGGATCTCCCTCTGCAACCATGGAGAGGAAGCAGAAAAAGCTTCTCTCAAAGCAGAGTCAACCAGAGCCCCCACAGTCAAACTCTAAGTTTGATGTTGGGATGCCACAACCAAACTCTAAGTTTGGTGTTGAACTCCCATATCCAAACTCTAAGTTTGGTGTTGGAGAGTCTCAACAAAGCTCTGCACATCTGTGAGGCTCCATGAGAGCCCACTGTCAAGCTATTGACATTAAAGAAGTGCTTGTTGGGAGGCAACCCAATTTTTATTTATCTAACTATATTTTCCTTAGTTATATGTCTTTATAGGTTCATGATCATGTGGAGTCACAAAATAAACAAAAAATTCAAAAATGGAATAAAAAACAGCAGAAGAAAAATCACACCCTGGAGGAGCATCTGTCTGGCGTTCAAACGCCAGAATAGAGCATGGTTCTGGCGCTGAACGCCCAGAATGGGCAGCATCCTGGCGCTGAACGCCCAGAACAAGCATGGTTCTGGCGTTCAACGCCAGAAATGGCAGCAAAGGGGCGTTGAACGCCCAAAATAGGCACCAACCCGGCGCTGAACGCCCAGAGTTGTGTGCAAGGGCATTTTACATGCCTAAATTGGTGCAGGGATGTAAATGCCTTGACACCTCAGGATCTGTGGACCCCACAGGATCATCTCAGGATCTGTGGACCCCACAGGATCCCCACCTGCCTCATCATCTCTCTTTCCATTCATGATCATCCCTTCTGTTTTCCATTCACCACTCACATCCATACATCCCACTTACCTACAAAATTCAATATCTCTTTCCCACCCAATCCCACCCATATGGCCGAATACACACCCCCATCTCCTCCATATCTTCTTCTTCTTCTATTCTTTCTTCTTTTGCTCGAGGGCGAGCAACATTCTAAGTTTGGTGTGGTAAAAGCATAGCTTTTTTGTTTTTTCCATAACCATTGATGGCACCTAAGGCCAGAGAAACCTCTAAAAAGAGGAAAGGGAAGACAAAAGCTTCCATCAAGGGTCTATAGCTCAGTGGTAGAACATTTGACTGCAAATCAAGAGATCCCTGAGATACCTCAAGGGATACATTTTCTTCCACACAATTATTGGAAGCAACTAAGGGTGGAACATCAAGAGTACTCCATCATCCTTCATGAAATTAGAGAAGATCAAAAAGCAATGAGGGAGGAGCAACTAAGACAAGGAAGAGACATAGAAGAGCTCAAGGACATCATTGGTTGCTCAAGAAGGAAACGCCACCATCACTAAGGTGGATTCATTCCTTGTTCTTGTTTCCTCTGTTTTTCGTTTCTATGTTATGTGCTTATCTGTGTTTGTGTCTTCATTACATGATCATTAGTAGTTAGTAACTTTGTCTTAAAGTTATGAATGTCCTATGAATCCATCACCTCTCTTAAATGAAAAATGTTTTAATTCAAAAGAACAAGAAGTACATGAGTTTCAAATTTATCCTTGAACTTAGTTTAATTATATTGATGTGGTGACAATGCTTCTTGTTTTCTGAATGTATGCTTGAATAGTGCATATGTCTTTTGAAGTTGTTGTTTAAGAATGTTAAATATGTTGGCTCTTGAAAGAATGATGACTAGGAGACATGTTATTTGATAATCTGAAAAATCATAAAAATGATTCTTGAAGCAAGAAAAAGCAGCAAAGAACAAAGCTTGCAGAAAAAAAAAATAGGCGAAAAAAAAAATATAGAAAGAAAAAGAAAAAGCAAGCAGAAAAAGCCAAAAGCTCTTAAAACCAAGAGGCAAGAGCAAAAAGCCAATAACCCTTAAAACCAAAAGGCAACGGCAATAAAAAGGATCCCAAGGCTTTGAGCATCAGTGGATAGGAGGGCCTAACGGAATAAAATCCTGGTCTAAGCGGCTAAACCAAGCTGTCCCTAACCATGTGCTTGTGGCGTGTAGGTGTCAAGTGAAAACTTGAGACTGAGCGGTTAAAGTCAAGGTCCAAAGCAAAAGAAGAGTGTGCTTAAGAACCCTGGACACCTCTAATTGGGGACTTTAGCAAAGCTGAGTCATAATCTGAAAAGGTTCACCCAATTATGTGTCTGTGGCAATTATGTATCCGGTGGTAATACTGGAAAACAAAGTGCTTAGGGCCACGGCCAAGACTCATAAAGAAGCTGTGTTCAAGAATCATCATACTGAACTAGGAGAGTCAATAACACTATTCGAAATCTGAAGTTCCTATAGATGCCAATCATTCTGAACCTCAATGGATAAAGTGAGATGCCAAAACTATTCAAGAGGCAAAAAGCTATAAGTCCCGCTCATATGATTGAAGCTCTGTTTCATTGATAGTTTGGAATTTATAGTATATTCTCTTCTTTTTATCCTATTTGACTTTCAGTTGCTTGGGGACAAGCAACAATTTAAGTTTGGTGTTGTGATGAGCGGATAATTTATACGCTTTTTGGCATTGTTTTTAGTATGTTTTTAGTAGGATCTAGTTACTTTTAGGGATGTTTTCATTAGTTTTTATGTTAAATTCATATTTCTGGACTTTACTATGAGTTTGTGTGTTTTTCTGTGATTTCAGGTATTTTCTGGCTGAAATTGAGGGACCTGAGCAGAAATCAGATTCAGAGGTTGAAGAAGGACTGCTGATGCTGTTGGATTCTGACCTCCCTGCACTCAAAGTGGATTTTCTGGAGCTACAGAACTCGAAATGGTGTGCTTCCAATTGCGTTGGAAAGTAGACATCCAGGGCTTTCCAGAAATATATAATAGTTCATACTTTGGCCAAGAATAGACGACGTAAACTGGCGTTCAACGCCAGCTTTCTACCCAAATCTGGCGTCCAGCGCCAGAAAAGGAGCCAAAACCAGAGTTGAACACCCAAACTGGCACAAAAACTGGCGTTCAACTCCAAGAAGGACCTCTACACGTGCAACACTCAAGCCCAGCCCAAGCACACACAAAGTGGGCCCCGGAAGTGGATTTATGCATCAATTACTTACTCATGTAAACCCTAGTGACTAGTTTATTATAAATAGGACCTCTTACTATTGTATTAGACATCTTTGGTCTCAGTTTTAATCCATTGTTCATCTTAGGAGACTATTGATCACGTTTTAGGGGGCTGGTCATCTCGGCCATGCCTGAACCTTCACTTATGTATTTTCATACGGTAGAGTTTCTACACTCCATAGATTAAGGTGTGGAGCTCTGCTGTTCCTCAAATATTAATGCAAGTACTTCTGTTTTCTATTCAATTCATCTTATTTCGCTTCTAAGATATCCATTCGCACCCAAGAACGTGATGAAGGTGATGATTATGTGTGACGCTCATCACCATTCTCCCCTATGAACGCGTGCCTGACAAACACTTCTGTTCTACTTGAAATAAGCTAGAATGAATATCTCTTAGATCTCCTAACCAGAATCTTCGTGGCATAAGCTAGAATGATGGCGGCATTCAAGAGAATCCGGAAAGTCTAAACCTTTTCTGTGGTATTCCGAGTAGAATTCAATGATTGAATGACTGTGACGAGCTTCAAACTCGCGATTGTTGGGCGTTAGTGACAGACGCAAAAGGAGGGTGAATCCTATTCCAGCATGATCGGGAACCGACAGATGAATAGCCGTGCCGTGACAGGGTGCGTGAGCATATTATTCACTGAGAGGAGGGGATGTAGCCACTGACAACGGTGATGCCCTTGCATAAAGCCAGCCATAGAAAAGAGTAAGACTGATTGGATGAAGATAGCAGAAAAGCAGAGGTTCAGAGGAACGAAAGCATCTCCATTCGCTTATCTGAAATTCCTACCAATGAATTACATAAGTATTTCTATCCCTATTTTATTATATTAAATTCGAAAACACCATTATCCATTTATATCTGCCTAACTGAGATTTGCAAGGTGACCATAGCTTGCTTCATACCAACAATCTCCGTGGGATTCGACCCTTACTCACGTAAGGTATTACTTGGACGACCTAGTGCACTTGCTGGTTAGTTGTATCGAAGTTGTGAACCATGGTATTGGCACCATGTTCTTGGTGCCATTGCCAGGGAAAGAAAGAGCCATGAATTTTACATTATTAAAGTGTAATCACGATTACGCGTACCAAGTTGCTCACGTTGCCAGGGATTGTTCGAGCCTGGACATCACAATTTCGTGCACCAACTGGTTATTAAGCCATGTCTAACCCTCAGATTGGAGCTTTAGACTAAGAATGCAAGATTCCTGAAATTCATATTAAAAATTTTGGAATCCTTATTTTTCTTTTTCACAAATAATTTTCGAAAAATACAAAAAAATTAGAAAATCATAAAAATAAAAAAAAATATTTCATGTTTCTTGTTTGAGTCTTGAGTCAAATTGTAAGTTTGGTGTCAATTGCATATTCATTTTGCATTTTTCGAAAAAAAAATCATGCATTCATAATGTTCTTCATGATCTTCAAGTTGTTCTTGGTAAATCTTCTTGTTTGATCTTGATGTTTCCTTGTTTTGTGTCTTTTCTTGTTTTTCATATGCATTCTTGAATTCTTAGTGTCTAAGCATTAAAGATTTCTAAGTTTGGTGTCTTGCATGTTTTCTTTGCATATAAAATTTTCAAAAAATAAGTTCTTGATGTTCATCATGATCTTCAAAGTGTTCTTGCTGTTCATCTAGACATTCATAGCATTCTTGCATGCATTCATTGTTTTGGATCTAAAAATTTTCATGCATTGCATCATTTTCATGTTTTTCTCTCTCATCATAAAAATTCAAAAAAAATCAAAAAAATATCTTTCCCTTTTTCCTCTCATAAAATTCAAAAATTTGAGTTGACTTTTTCAAAAATTTTTAAAATCTAGTTGTTTTCTATGAGTCAAATCAAATTTTCAAATTTCACCTTTTTCAAAATCTTTTTCAAAAATCAAATCTTTTTCATTTTTCTTAGTTATTTTCGAAAATTTTAAAAATATTTTTCAAAAATCTTTTTCTTATCTTTACCACATAATTTTTGAAAATAACATCATCAATTATGTTTTGATTCAAAAATTTCAAGCTTGTTACTTGCTTGTTAAGAAAGATTCAAACTTTAAGTTCTAGAATCATATCTTGTGATTTCTTGTGAATCAAGTCATTAATTGTGATTTTAAAAAAAAAATCAAATCTTTTTCAAAACTAATTTCAATCATATCTTTTCAAAAATATCTTTTTATCTTATCTTTTTCAAAATCATATCTTTTTCAAAAATTTGATTTTAAAATATCTTTTCTAACTTCTTATCTTCTTATCTTTTCAAAATTGATTTTCAAATTTGTTTCGACTAACTAACTAACTTTTTGGTTGTTTCTTATCTTTTTCAAAACTACCTAACTAACTCTCTCTCTCTAATTTTCGAAAATATCTCTCTCTTTTTCAAAAATTCTTTTTAATTAACTAATTGTTTCAAAATTCAATTTTAATTTATTTCTTCTTTTAATTTTCGAAAATCACTAACCATTTTTCAAAAATAATTTTTGAAAATTCTCTTTCTCTCTCTCATCTCATTCTATTTATTTATTCATCTACCAACACTTCTCTTCATCTCACATCTCTACTCTCCTCACCCTTGTGTTTCTTTCCTTACATTACATTCTTTTCTTCTTCTTTTCTTCTACTCACATAGGGACCTCTATACTGTGGTAAAAAGGATCCCTATTATTATTTTTCTGTTCCCTCTTTTTCATATGAGCAGGAGCAAGGACAAGAATATTCTTGTTGAAGCAGATCCAGAACCTAAAAGGACTTTGAAGAGGAAACTAAGAGAAGCTAAATTACAACAATCCAGCAAGCACCTTTCAGAAATTTTCGAACAGGAAGAGGAGATGGCAGCCGAAAATAATAATAATAATACAAGGAGGATGCTTGGTGACTTTACTGCACCTAATTCCAATTTACATGGAAGAAGCATCTCCATCCCTGCCATTGGAGCAAACAATTTTGAGCTGAAACGTCAATTAGTTTCTCTGATGCAGCAGAACTGCAAGTTTCATGGACTTCCATCTGAAGATCCTTTTCAGTTCTTAACTGAATTCTTGCAGATCTGTGATACTGTTAAGACTAATGGAGTAGATCCTGAAGTCTACAGGTTCATGCTTTTCCCCTTTGCTGTAAGAGACAGAGCTAGAGTGTGGTTGGACTCTCAACCCAAGGATAGCCTGAACTCTTGGGATAAGCTGGTCACGGCTTTCTTAGCCAAGTTCTTTCCTCCTCAAAAGCTGAGTAAGCTTAGAGTGGATGTTCAAACCTTCAGACAGAAGGAAGGTGAATCTCTCTATGAAGCTTGGGAGAGATACAAGCAACTGACCAAAAATTGTCCTTCTAACATGCTTTCAGAATGGACCATCCTGGATATATTCTATGATGGTCTGTCTGAATTAGCTAAGATGTCATTGGATACTTCTGCAGGTGGATCCATTCACCTAAAGAAAATGCCTGCAGAAGCTCAAGAACTCATTGACATGGTTGCTAATAACCAGTTCATGTACACTTCTGAGAGGAACCCTGTGAGTAATGGGACGCCTCAGAAGAAGGGAGTTCTTGAAATTGATACTCTGAATGCCATATTGGCTCAGAATAAAATATTGACTCAGCAAGTCAATATGATTTCTCAGAGTCTGAATGGAATGCAAGCTGCATCCAACAGTACTCAAGAGGCATCTTCTGAAGAAGAAGCTTATGATCCTGAAAACCCTGCAATAGCAGAGGTGAATTACATGGGTGAACCTTATGGAAACACCTATAACCCCTCATGGAGAAATCACCCAAATCTCTCATGGAAGGATCAACAAAGGCCTCAACAAGGCTTTAATAATGGTGGAAGAAATAGGTTTAACAATAGTAAACCTTTTCCATCATCCACTCAGCAACAGACAGAGAACTCTGAACAAAATACTTCTAATTTAGCAAACTTAGTCTCTGATCTATCTAAGGCCACTGTGAGTTTCATGAATGAAACAAGGTCCTCCATTAGAAATTTGGATGCACAAGTGGGCCAGCTGAGTAAAAGGATCACTGAAATCCCTCCTAATACTCTCCCAAGTAATACAGAAGAAAATCCAAAAGGAGAGTGCAAGGCCATTGATATAACCATCATGGCCGAATCCAAGGAAGAAGGGGAGGACGTGAATCCCAAGGAGGAAGACCTCCTGGGACGTCCAGTGATCAATAAGGAGTTTCCTTCTGAGGAACCAAAAGAATCTGAGACTCAACTAGAGATCATAGAGATTCCATTAAACCTCCTTATGCCATTCATGAGCTCTGATGAGTATTCCTCTTTTGAAAAGAATGAGGATGTTACTGAGGAGCAAGTTACCAAGTACCTTGGTGCAATCATGAAGCTGAATGCCAAATTATTTGGTATTGAGACTTGGGAAGATGAACCTTCCTTGTTCACCAATGAACTGAGTGATCTGGATCAACTGACATTGCCTCAGAAGAAACAGGATCCTGGAAAGTTCCTAATACCTTGTACCATAGGCACCATGATCTTTGAAAAGGCTCTGTGTGACCTTGGTTCAAGGATAAACCTCATGCCCCTCTCTGTAATAGAGAAACTGAGAATCTTTGGGGTGCAAGCTGCTAAAATCTCATTAGAGATGGCAGACAATTCAAGAAAATAGGCTTATGGACAAGTAGAGGACGTGTTAGTAAAGGTTGAAGGCCTTTACATCCCTGCTGATTTCATAGTCCTAGATACTGGGAAGGATGAGGATGAATCCATCATCCTTGGAAGACCCTTCCTAGACACAGCAAGAGCTGTGATTGATGTTAACAGAGGTGAACTAGTTCTTCAATTGAATGAGGACTCCCTTGAGTTTAAAACTCAAGGACATCCTTCTGTAAACATGGAAAAGAGGCACAGTAAGCTTCTCTCAAAACAGAGTCAACCAGAGCCCCCACAGTCAAACTCTAAGTTTGGTGTTGGGAGGCCACAATCAAACTCTAAGTTTGGTGTTGAACTCCCATATCCAAACACTAAGTTTGGTGTTGGGGAGTCTCAACAATGCTTTGAACATCTGTGAGGCTCCATGAGAGCCCACTGTCAAGCTATTGACATTAAAGAAGCGCTTGTTGGGAGGCAACCCAATTTTTATTTCTCTAATTTTATTTTTATTGTTATTTCATGTTTTATTAGGTTCATGATCATGTGGAGTCACAAAATATATCAAAAAAAAAAAAATAAATAAAAACAGAATCAAAAAATAGCAGAAGAAAAATCACACCCTGGAGGAGGATCTTACTGGCGTTCAAACGCCAGTAAGGAGCATCTGTCTGGCATTCAACGCCAGAACAGAGCATGTTTCTGGCGTTGAACGCCAGAAACAAGCAGCATCCTGGCGTTCAGACGCCAGAAATGCACAGTGAGGAAAGATGGCGCTGAACGCCAGAAACAAGCATCTGGGCGCTGAACGCCCAAAACAAGCATCAATTCGGCGTTTAAACGCCAGAATTGCATGCAAAGGCATTTTACATGCCTAATTGGTGCAATGATGCAATTCCTTGACACCTCAGGATCTGTGGACCCCACAGGATCCCCACCTACCTCCACTCACTCTCTTCCCTCTTCTCAATGTTCATCCTCTCTTCCCAATAAACACTCTTTCCCAAAACCCTTCACCAATCACCTCAATCTCTCTTCCCTATCACCACTTCACCACTCACATCCATCCACTCTTCCCCATAAACCTACCTCATAAACTCCACCTACCTTCAAAATTCAAAATCAATTTCCCACCCAAAACCCACCCTTATGGCCGAGAGCGAATACACCTTCTTGGTCGAATACACCTCTCCCTCCTCTCCTCCATATTTTCTTCTTCTTCTTCATCTATTCTTTCTTCTTTTGCTCGAGAGCGAGCAATATTCTAAGTTTGGTGTGGTAAAAGCATAAGCTTTTTGTTTTTCCATTACCATTGATGGCACCCAAGACCGGAGAATCCTCTAGAAAAGGGAAAGGGAAGACAAAAGCTTCCACCTCCGAGTCATGGGAGATGGAAAGATTCATCTCCAAAACTCATCAAGACCACTTCTATGATGTTGTGGCCAAGAAGAAGGTGATCCCCGAGGTCCCTTTCAAGCTCAAGAGAAATGAGTATCTGGAGATCCGACATGAAATCCAAAGAAGAGGTTGGGAAGTTCTAACAAACCCCATCCAACAAGTCGAAACTCTAATGGTTCAAGAGTTCTATGCTAATGCATGGATCACAAGGAACCATGATCAAAGTAAGAACCCGAACCCAAAGAATTATCTCACCATGGTTCGGGGGAATTACTTAGATTTTAGTCCGGAAAATATAAGGTTGGCGTTCAACTTGCCAATGATGGAAGAGAACGCATGCCCCTATACAAGGAGAGTCAACTTTGATCAAAGGTTGGACCAAGTCCTCATAGACATATGTGTGGAAGGAGCTCAATGGAAGATTGACTCAAAAGGCAAACCGGTTCAATTGAGAAGACTGGACCTTAAGCCTGTAGCTAGAGGATGGTTGGAGTTCATTCAACGCTCAATCATTCCCACTAGCAACCGGTCTGAAGTTACTATAGACAGGGCCATCATGATCCATAGCATCATGATTGGAGAAGAGGTGGAGGTTCATGAGATTATACCTCAAGAACTCTACAAGGTGGCTGACAAGTCCTCCACTATGGCAAGGTTAGCTTTTCCTCACCTCATTTGCCATCTATGCAATTCGGCTGGGATTGACATAGAAGGAGACATTCCCATTGAGGAAGAGAAGCCCATCACTAAGAAAAGGATGGAGCAAACAAGAGAGCCCATTCACGGATCTCAAGAGACGCATGAAGCTCATCACCATGAGATCCCGGAGATGCCTCAAATGCATTTTCCTCCACAAAACTATTGGGAGCAAATCAACACCTCCCTAGGAGAATTAAGTTCCAACATAGGACAACTAAGGGTGGAACATCAAGAGCACTCCATCATCCTTAATGAGATTAGAGAAGATCAAAAAGCAATGAGGGAGGAGCAACAAAGACAAGGAAGAGACATAGAAGAGCTCAAGGACATCATTGGTTCCTCAAGAAGGAAATGCCACCATCACTGAGGTGGACTCATTCCTTATTCTTACATTCTCTATTTTTCGTTTTCTTTATGTTAAGTGCTTGTCTAAGTTTGTGTCTTATTACATGATCATTAGTATTTAGTAACTATGTCTTAAAGTTATGAATGTCCTATGAATCCATCACCTCTCTTAAATGAAAAATGTTTTTAATTTAAAAGAACAAGAAGTACATGAGTTTCGAATTTATCCTTGAACTTAGTTTAATTATATTGATGTGGTGACAATGCTTCTTGTTTTCTGAATGAATGCTTGAACAGTGCATATGTCTTTTGAAGTTGTTGTTTAAGAATGTTAAATATGTTGGCTCTTGAAAGAATGATGATAAGGAGACATGTTATTTGATAATCTAAAAAATCATAAAAATGATTCTTGAAGCAAGAAAAAGCAGCAAAGAACAAAGCTTGCAGAAAAAAAAAAAGAGGGCGAAAAAAAATAGAAAGAAAAAGCAAGCAGAAAAAGCCAAAAGCTCTTAAAACCAAAAGGCAAGAGCAAAAATCCAATAACCCTTAAAACCAAAAGGCAAGGGTAATAAAAAGGATCCCAAGGCTTTGAGCATCAGTGGATAGGAGGGCCTAAAGGAATAAAATCCTTGCCTAAGCGGCTAAACCAAGCTGTCCCTAACCATGTGTTTGTGGCGTGAAGGTGTCAAGTGAAAACATGAGACTGAGCAGTTAAAGTCAAGGTCCAAAGCAAAAAAAAAACAGAGTGTGCTTAAGAACCCTGGACACCTCTAATTGGGGACTTTAGCAAAGATGAGTAACAATCTGAAAAGGTTCACCCAGTTATGTGTCTGTGGCATTTATGTATCCGGTGGTAATACTGGAAAACAAAGTGCTTAGGGCCACGGCCAAGACTCATAAAGTAGCTGTGTTCAAGAATCAACATACTGAACTAGGAGAATCAATAACACTATCTGAACTTTGAGTTCCTATAGATGCCAATCATTCTGAACTTCAATGGATAAAGTGAGATGCCAAAACTATTCAAAAGGCAAAAAGCTACAAGTCCCTCTCATCTGATTGGAGCTATGTTTCATTGATAGTTTGGAATTTATAGTATATTCTCTTTTTTTTATCCTATTTGATTTTTAGTTGCTTGGGGACAACCAACAATTTAAGTTTGGTGTTGTGATGAGCGGATAATTTATACGCTTTTTGGCATTGTTTTTAGTATGTTTTTAGTAGGATCTAGTTACTTTTAGGGATGTTTTTATTAGTTTTTATGTTAAATTCACATTTCTGGACTTTACTATGAGTTTGTGTGTTTTTCTGTGATTTCAGGTATTTTCTGGCTGAAATTGAGGGACTTGAGCAAAAATCAGATTCAGAGGTTGAAGAAGGACTGCTGATGCTGTTGGATTCTGACCTCCCTGCACTCAAAGTAGATTTTCTGGAGCTACAGAACTCAAAATGGCGCCCTTCTAATTGCGTTGGAAAGTAGACATCCAGGGCTTTCCAAAAATATATAATAGTCCATACTTTGGCCGAGTTTAGACGATGTAAAAGGGCGTTGAACGCCAGTTCTATGCTACTGTCTGGAGTTAAACGCCAGAAACACGTCACGAACCAGAGTTGAACGCCAGAAACACGTTACAACCTGGTGTTCAACTCCAGAAAGAGCCTTTACACGTGTAACATTCAAGCTTAGCCCAAGCACACACCAAGCGGGCCTTGGAAATGGATTTATGCATCAATTACTTACTTCTGTAAACCCTAGTAACTAGTTTAGTATAAATAGGACTTTTTACTATTGTATTTGACATCCTGGATTGTATTTTTGATCCTGTGATCACGTTTTGGGGGCTGGCCATTCGGCCATGCCTGAACCTTTCACTTATGTATTTTTCAACGGTAGAGTTTCTACACTCCATAGATTAAGGTGTGGAGCTCTGCTGTTCCTCATGAATTAATGCAAAGTACTACTGTTTCTCTATTCAATTCAACTTATTCCGCTTCTAAGATATTCATTTGCACTTCAATATGAATGTGATGAACGTGACAATCATCATCATTCCCCCACGAACGCGTGCCTGACAACCACTTCTGTTCCACCTTAGATTGAATGAGTATCTCTTGGATCTCTTAGTCAGAATCTTCGTGGTATAAGCTAGATTGATGGCGGCATTCATGAGAGTCCGGAAAGTCTAAACCTTGTCTGTGGTATTCCGAGTAGGACTCTGGGATTGAATGACTGTGACGAACTTCAAACTCGCGAGTGCTGGGCATAGTGACAGACGCAAAGGAGGGTGAATCCTATTCCAGTATGATCGAGAATCTCAGATGATTAGCCGTGCTGTGACAGAGCATTTGGACCATTTTCACAAGAGGATGGGATGCAGCCATTGGCCACGGTGATGCCTCCAGATGATTAGCCATGCAGTGACAGTGCATCGGACCATTTTCACGGAGAGGATGAAAAGTAGCCATTGACAATGGTGATGTCGTTACATAAAGCCAGCCATAGAAAGGAGTAAGACTGATTGGATGAAGACAGCAGGAAAGCAGACGTTCAGAAGAACGAAAGCATCTCTATACGCTTATCTGAAATTCTCATCAATGAATTACATAAGTACTTCTATCCTTATTTTCTATTTATTTATTATTAGTCGAAAACTCCATAACCATTTGATATCCGCCTGACTGAGATTTACAAGGTGACCATAGCTTGCTTCATACCAACAATCTCCGTGGGATCGACCCTTACTCACGTAAGGTTTTATTACTTGGACGACCAAGTGCACTTGCTGGTTAGTTGTGCGAAGTTGTGAAGTTATGTTTGGACTATGGTTCTGTGCATCCGTTTTTGGTGCCATTGCCAGGAAGAGAACGAACAACAAATTTTACAACCTGAGTAACAATTTCGTATACCAACTTCCTTTTGGGAGGGAGTTTTGGTGGCCTCACAGGAGAAGGCAAAACCTATTAGTGAAGACATGTAAAATAGTTAGTAAAAGTGCATAAGAACATGCACACAATAAAATGAATGTCATCTAATTTTTTGAACCTATTGAGAGTCATCGGTTTGTGACAAGGGTGGTTGACTGAGTTCAAGCTGTATTTCGGTGGGGGTTGTGGGATAAGGGTGGCTTCACCACCATTAGCAGCAAGGGGTTGGGCAGCAGCAGCTTCTGCAGCAACAGCAGCATCCTCATTAACAGCTCTAGAGTTACATAAGTGACATCAAAATGGTCCCTTCAGTTTTATAAGTGATATCAAAATGTTCCTTATTCTTTACATACAAATCAGTTCATTATATACACAGCAGTTCATCAAGCATTAGTCCATCTACTAAGTAAAGCAGTAGTTCATTATATACACAGCAGTTCATTATATAAGCAGTGATCCAACTACCTTGTAATGAATATCTTCTCACTTATTCTATTATCACAGCAACCAATACTAATTATACAACAACAAATAAATTTCTAAAACGTACCTTCTGCTTATCTGATATGAAACAGAGCTTGTTGTGCTTATAATATCCCAAGTCTTCATGAAGTAATTCCAAGAACCACCTCCAGTTTTCAGTATTTTCAACAGGGACAATTGCATAAGCAATCACATACATATGATTCTCTGCATATCTAATATGAAACAGAGCTTGTTTTGCTTATAATCACATTCTTCGTTGTCATTTGAAGAGCTTGTTCTACCATCACATGTTACCGCATCTTCTTCCAGAATTTTATCCACCCACAGAAACAACTCACACCACCTCTTACCTGCAGTCTGCATCCTGGAAAGTAAATCAACCAAGTTTACATCCAGAATTACAACAAACAATAGCATCAAACACTTACATTGTAGTTTGGGCAACCCACGAACGGTCTCCTTGGATTAGAATCCGTCACTGACCATCACGACACTGGTCTCAACCCGCACTCACACCATTTTGGCAGACGTGCATCTCTGTTTCTATTCATTCTCCTCATGATGCTTCCAAATGATCGTGGGTTGTTGGAGCTCCCAGCTGCATTGCTCGCGCTAGCCATAACATGTGGTTTTCGAAGATGGAGAAGACACTGTAGGAGAAGCAATAGAGGAGAGTCACCTCTGGTGCGATGGAGAAGAGAGGAGAAGAGAGTGTGCGATGGAGAAGAGAGTCAATTGGGGGTTAGGATTTTTAACCTCAATTTAGGGACCAAATTGAGTCAAAACAGTTTACGTCGCCACGTCAGCTAGCTGTTGTGCTGACAGCGTGTCACCAACGAGTCCAGGTCAGCTTTCCGGTTGCTCCAGCTGGACAAAATTGACCGGAAGGACGAGTGTGAGTTCCGGAGTGTAACTTCAAGGATGAATATGAGTAATTTTTAACTTCAGGGATCACTATGAGGCTCGAGGGTAACTTCAGGGACCACTTTGAGGCTTATCTCGTCACTATTACTACTAGAATCTTCAATTTCAGAAACACATCTAGATTATACGAACTGTCCTCTACAGATACATACGAATCAGAAGAGTCATATCATCACCCCAATAATTTTATTTGTAGCTTTTTCCATATTTGCAGACTTTTTCACAGGCTTTCTATCACCTCTGTGAAGAGATCGATGATTTTATGGAGGCGTTGAATTTGAAGTTAGCATGCTTAGGAGGTTGTCAAACTTTGATTTTATTGGCAACATAGATTTTTTGGGTTGTGTAGCCTTGGTTGTTAAAGTTTTGGTAATGGTAGTTAGAAGTATGATTCTTTTAGGTTGGGTTTCAACGGCTCATTTTTTTCATTATGGGTTTGGTATTGGTGTTGTCCAATAAAATGGATGCATGACCAATATTTCCCCTGCTATGGAAGTTACTTAAAACGTGGGTTACGTTTAGCTTTGTTTTTATTTATTTTATTTTTTTTGAGAGAAAAAGACAAACGCGGTATGCATTTTGGTTTTTCAAAACGTTTTAAAATTTTTTTAAATTCCCTTTTAACACAATCGTAGGCTACGTTTTGATGTGGGCATAAATTTTTTTTTAAATAAACAAAATGCATCTTGTGTTTTATTTTTTGGTGTCAGCTTTTTCATAAACGCAGGGTGCATTTTATGGGCTGTCAGCTTTTTTTTGGAGAAACTAAAAACGCATGTTGCGTTTTGTTTTAAAAAAATATTTTAAACACGGGTCCGGCCTATAAATACGAAGCAACACTCTCATTCAGCTTGTCTTACTCCATTTCTACTCATTGTATTCTTCTTTCTTACACATATGTCGTAGTGCTGAGTTTTTTTGGCAGTCAGGTGTGTCAAAAAAATCGGATTAGGTGAGGTTGCAGTTATGGAAAATATTGCAAATTTGCGAGTATATTATAACGGTGAGGTTATACCAAACACACATGAGGGAGTAACTTTTATTTGTGAATGTCCGTTGTCATTTGCTATTCCATGTACCAAGAGTTTTGTAGAGTTGCAAAATGGACTTTGTAATAACATTCAAAGCCACATTTCAAAAGGGTGAGCAATATTTTATACAGGAATCCTGTACAAGTATTTGGTGGGCTGATACAGTTTCAAATGATGCCCATCACTAACGATGCCAGTATGCAGCAGATGTTATGTATTTATCAACAAACCCGATTTCATGTGCCGATGATAGAGCTGTACGTTGAGTTCGAATAGCAGTCAAAGTTGGGCGCGGTCGGGGAGGAGGTAAATTTTAATGAGGTCGGGGATATAGATTGGGAAGAAGATAATAATGACAGTGAAGAGGAATTCAAAGCTAACTATGAAGTCGATGACGAAAACGATAATGGAGACTTGGCAGGAAATCCGGCGGTGCAAAATGAAGCAAATGCGATTGTAAGCCAGCACCCATTTGGTGTTCCGTCTTTTATGCGGGCTCTAGATCTCGAAGCCATGCATGCCCCGGAATTTCCTGAGTATGCGAATATGGGTATGTTATGATTATTAACTCAAGTTTTCTATAGTGCTTATTTTATTTTCCTTGTCTGACTGATGGTGGTGCGCATGTCTTAGGTGAAGGCAACGCTGCGGCAGAAGATAGCGAGTTTAGAGTCGGAATGGAATTTGGTTCGAGAGAGTCGGTGATATCTGCAATCAAAAGCTACACCATTTCTAGAAGAGTTGATTATACTGTGTATGAGTCTGAGCCGCAGACATTCTATGCGAAATACAAGGGGTATGGTGCAGGGTGCGACTGGCTTATCCGAGCTAGCTTGATTCGAAAAAAAGCTTGTTGGGAGATCAGGAGATACAATGGTAAGCACACGTGCACCGTGGGCACGATTTTACAAGATCATGCCAAGTTGGACTTGGACACAATTCCAGATGCCATTAGGCCGTTGGTCAAAGCAGACCCCACGATAAAGGTGAAGTCTGTTATTGCAGAAGTCCAAGGCAGGTTCAACTACACTATGAGTTACCGCAAGGCTTGGTTGGCAAAGCAAAAAGCTATCGCAAAAGTTTTTGGTGATTGAGAAGTTTCTTACCAGACTTTGACAGTATGGTTGAAAGCAATGACAGTGAAGATGCCAATGTCTCGTGTTCAAAGTAAAACACTCCCCGTTTACCGTGAGAGTGCGGAGATTCAGGGTGTAAGAGTTCTGCACCGCATTTTTTGGAGCTTCTATCCGTGTATTATAGCATTCAGACACTACGAGCTACTGGTGCAGGTTGATGGCACGCACCTGTACGAAAAATATAAAGGTGCACTTCTTGTAGCGGTTACACAAGATGGGAATCAAAACATTGTGCCTATTGCATTTGCGATTGTCGAGGGTGAGACAGCAGACGCATGAGAGTTTTTCCTAACCAACTTGCAGAGATATGTTGTTACCATTGATGGTGTGGGTATTATTTCTGACCGCCATACCTCCATCGACGCTGCAATAGCTCGCAGTAACGGTGCATGGTCACCACCAAGGGCGTGGCACATGTACTGCATCAGGCATATCGGGTCCAACTTCTTAAGGAGATTCAAGGCTCCATATTTGCATAAACTCGTGGTGAACACAGGTATTTCAACTCGCTGTTATGGTTCTATTCATAGTAAATTTGTGGCATCTGCTTATGATTAAATGGTTTGTTCTACAGGCTATTCTAGAATGGAGCAGGAGTACAACAAAAACTACCAAAGGCTTAAAGAGCGGGGTGAGGCATATACTCAATGGTGCGATGAGATCGGTGTTGAGAGATGGATGTTGGCATTCGATGGTGGTCATCGTTGGGGACATATGACGACAAACTTGGTAGAGTGCATAAATTTTGTCCTGAAGGGTGCACACAACCTTCCTGTGACTGCCCTTGTCCGGTCAACTTTCTATCGGCTGAATGAGTTGTTTACTCGGAAGAGTACCGAGGCTCATGAGCGTCTCCGCAACGGATTCACATATTCAGAATTTGCAACGAAGAGAGTTGAAGAAAGCTTCCGACATGCAGGAAACATTGTGGTCAACCGGTTCGACAGGCGCAACGAGATGTTTGAGGTTCGCGAGATGGAAGATGGTACCATTTACACTGTTAACCTTGCGCAATGACACTGTGACTGTGGCCATTTTCAGGTCGAGCGACTCCTATGTCGCCACGTGCTTGTAAGTTGCGCCAACCAGCGTCTTGATTGGCAGGTGTACGTGCACGACGTGTACAAGATGTCTAAAATTTGCAAGGTGTACTGATAAACCACTATCTTATGGTTTATCTTATGCTTAATTGAGTGGTTTTTATCAACTCTTTACCCACTTATTCATACTATTTGCATGGTTTTACTTTTTCCTTCTGAATTTTGTGCTATGATTGAAAACATGCTTCTTTGACCTTAATTTTATTAATTTTAATCCTCTCTTATTACCATTCGATGCCGTGATATGTGTGTTAAGTGATTTCAGGGATTACAGGGTAGGAATGGCTCAGAGGATGGAAAGGAAGCATGCAAAAGTGGAAGGAATACAAGAAGTTGAAGA
The DNA here is from genome assembly GCF_059453495.1 of Arachis ipaensis. Taxonomy (NCBI): domain Eukaryota; kingdom Viridiplantae; phylum Streptophyta; class Magnoliopsida; order Fabales; family Fabaceae; genus Arachis; species Arachis ipaensis. The sequence continues at coordinate 52,799,098 of NC_142438.1, forward strand.
AATTGCTAAGCTGTCCAGCCTGACCTCTTTGCACTCAAACGGTCATAACTTGAGCTACAAAGATCCAAATGATGTGGTTCCAGTTGTGTTGGAAATTTAATGTCCGGGGCTTCGAAATGATATATAATTTGCTATAGTGGCCATATATCTAGGCGACGCGAATGCGTGCTCCACACGGACGCGTTGCAGTGATGAAAAACCAGCGTGGCAGATTTCGCAACTAGCGATTTCTTGGATGTTTTTGACCCAGTTTTCGGCCCGAAAAATACAGATTAGGTTTTAGATGTAGTTTTCTAGAGAGAGAGGAGACCTATTAGGATTAGGATTTAGGATTAGGATTTCTATTAGGATTAGGATTTCATCTTCTTCAATTTCAGGTTCAATGTTCCTTTAATTTATTTTCTACTTTTATTTATTCTATTACTTTAATTGTTATTTATCTTTTCAATTTGGTTTATGAACTCCATGTTAGAATTGATTTCTTTATTTAATATAATTTGAGGTATTTTAGACTTATGATTGCTTTCTTTAATTTATTGATGCTTCTAATTAATCCAAATTATTTTCATTCAAGTAGATTTTCTTCCCTTTTGACTTTGGTTGAGTAATTGATAACACTTGAGTTATCAAACTCAGCTGTTGATTGAAATTGGAGTTGCTGATTGATTTGGGTCCCTCTAAAGCTAGTCTTTCCACAAAAGTTGACTAGGACTTGAGGATCAAATTAATTAGTCCACTTGACTTTTCTTTGTTTAGTAAGGGTTAGCTAAGTGGGATTAAAATCCAATTCTCATCACACCTGATAAGGATAACTAGGATAGGACTTCCAATTCTTATTACCTTGCCAAGAGATTTTCTAATTATTAATTTATTTTTCTCGTTATTTAAATTACCTGATCCTTATTTCAAAAACTCAAAAATATATCTTTTTTTCCATAACCAATAATAAATCATACTTCCCTGCAATTCCTTGAGAAGATGACCCGAGGTTTAAATATTTCGGTTATAAATTTTATTGGGTTTTGTTACTTATGACAACCAAATTTTTGTACGAAAGGATTCTCTGTTGGTTTAGAAACTATACTTACAACGCGATTATATTTGTGAAATTATTTACCGATAGAAAATCTTGATCGTCATGTACAGAGGCGAATTTGTTCCTATGGGTGACCCATCTACATGGGATAGATATGAAGGAGTGAAGGTGATTACCAACTGGACATTGAGGCACACGACGAAAGGAAGACCGAAGTCAACCTGCTAGTTAAATGAGATGGATTCGCGTGATATGCGTGGTCCTCACAAGTACACTATATGTGGACGTGAGGGACTTAGCCGCAGCCGATGTCCGCAGTGCGCAGGTCCAAGTTCCGCTGGAGGTCATTGGTCGTTAGGGTTTTCAATGTAACTTTCTTATGACCTACTTCACAATTATATGTTACCTTTTTTGTAATCTCGTCATTTACTTTAACCTAGTTAACAATTTATAATAAATAAAGTTTTTAAGTTTGTTATTTATTTTTTGGAGAACAAACATTTCGATCCAAACAGAGTTATACGTGAACAAAGCTAAATATGTCATAATAATAGTACAGAACAGAATCATCTAAATATAACATATGACACTGAATACAAATCTGAATACAACACTGAATACAAGATCAACTGCAACTAAATACTTCCTCGGCGCCTTCTTCGAATACAAGGATGGGGTGTGTTTGTCCAGAGGCGCAGTCTGTGTCCGTAAGTTATATGGACGACCCTGAGGCAAACCGGCATCCAGCCCACTGCCAACTTCAGGACCACAAAAATCTGTCACGCTCGCACCACCAGTGTCATACAAATCGGAGCCACTCATTCCCGGAGCACTCGATCCACCAAGATCATACCAGTGCTGCAAGTCGTATCCCAAGTCTCCTTCTTCCTGATGCGGGTACTCATTCAAATCAAACAATTGGTCGCATGGTGGTGGGGAAGGACCGGGCGGATCTACATGACCCGTCGATTCATCAAAGTCAAAGTCACTAGCATGACCTGAAGTGGCGCGACGACCACTGGAATGCCGAGATGTAGCAGGCCCTTCCTGTGGTGGCGGCGAGGATAGAAAATCTGTATCTCTTAGGACCTGAGAGAAGCTGATGGTGTCAAATCCACCCAACGGACTAAAGTGACCCTCGACTGGAATTACCAGATGTGGTATATAGGGCTCAGGTGCCTGAGGCGGCTGTGGTTCTGGTATATATGCTGCCTGCTGCTGGGCATATGCCGGCCACTGCTGGGCATATGCCGGATCCTGAAACTGCTGGGTATATGCCGGCATCTGAACCTGGTGCTCATATGCCGGGACCTGATACTGGTGCTCATATGCCGGGACTTAGATAACAATTAATTACAATTAATAGTAATTCTAGATAACAATTTATAACCCTAAAAGTTGATAATAATCATAATACTAGGAATTAATAACAATACCTGAAACTGCTGCTCATGAGGCAGGACTTGCTTTTGAGGGCCAGCTGGCTCTTCCTGTTGCTGATGTGGTTCATCAGCGCCAACCTCTTCGCCTGCAACTCTATCTGACAGTCGTAGGTGCATCCCATACTGCTGTGTGTACCATCGTAGTACACTGGGAGAGGATGAAAGTCAATAATCTCCTCGCCTAACTGTAATGTGTTATAGCGGTCAAATCTCCATCTGTTAACCCATTGACTGTAAATCTGTCCCTAGTCATGGTTCTGTGCTCCTGTCAACCGCTTGCAGTGATCACGACCAAGGTCGCACGCCGGGCCTGGTGGAAGCTGTTCCATCCCGAACTGTCGTCTAATCCGGTTTGTCGGGTGCCATTCTATGCACTCGAATGACACTAGAGGCGATTGGGTGGAGCACATAACCATCTGAGCAGCGAGGACATCCGGAATCACCACTCCCATATATGACCGCCATATAAACTGCACATTCGTTACAAGAGGTCGATTAGAAAAACTAAACTTCTGAATAAAAATATTGGACATTAATGGTACAACTTACATCGTCAACTCCCATGTCGTCGAGTCCTCGCCTAAAATGCGCAGTAGGCTGCCATATATATCTTGTACGTCGGCGCCAATGGCTCCACCTTACAAAAAACAGAATAATAATAATAATAATAATAATAATAATAATAATAATAATAATAATAATAATAATAACAACAACAACAACATTAATAATAATAACAATAACAATAACAATAAAAACCAATACCATCGCGCAAGTGGAATACCAACATCGCCGAGCTGATCGCGGGGTATAGGTGCCAGGAGCGGCATACGCTCCCACGCCCAAACAAAAAGCAGTGTTAGTGGGCCATCCATCTCTTTACATTTGTATCGTGATGCACGACACAACGATCTGTACAGGTGTGCCAGACTGGCTGCCCCCAACTGTATGATGATATCCGATGAAAATTCTGAAGTAGCGGTAGAAACTTCGAGTTCAATAAAGTGGTCGACTTATCCGTAAACACAATAGTTTCGAGCACGCAGAAAATGTGTGCCCGGACGTACTGCTCAACCGACTCCTGAGTATTACATGGCTCGCTGTCTCTGCACCACCGGACCCATGCAAGATTAACCTTCCCCAACACGTGATCTTGCGGACCAGGCTCCCGACCAAAACACGAAATGCAGTTCTACACCAAAAACTGGTGACTGCTGTCTAATCTACCCGTAACGGCCTCCCTATTAATCGGGAGACCAAGAATATAAGTCACATCTTCCAGCGTCACCGTGACTTCACCGACTGGAAGATGAAATGTGTGAGTCTCTGGCCGCCACCGTTCCACCAAGGCACTCAGTAGTGCAGAATGACCTCTCATTTCGCCTATTCGTGAAACGTGTTGAAACCCAGTAAACTCCAGTGCCGCTGCAGCTACCTCGTTAAAGGTATCGGACGGATCAAATTTTCTAGGCAACAAATTCCTATTAGCCTGCAAAAAATAATGATAATTATTAAATTCTAAATAATATCGATTAATAATAATAATAATAATAATAATAATAATAATAATAATAATAATAATAATAATAATAATAATAATAATAATAAAATATTATTTATTTTTCATTACAAAAACATAACGTTAAACATTATTCTTATTAAACAGTATTATGTGATCCAAGTACTCATAAAATTTAAACAGTATTATATGATCAAGTACTATAAACATTATTCTTATTAAACATTATTCTCATAAAATTTTTTAAAAAAAAAATTACTTACTCATTGATGATGATCTAAGTACTCAATAATGTGATTTTTAGGTCTAGTAAAATTTTGAACCATTTTTTATTTAATAACCAAATGAAGCTACGCTTTTCACTCTTCTTCTTCTTCCCACAATCTTCTTCACACAACACTCTTCACTCTTCACTCCAGTAACTCCCTCACATAACATTTACTCTTCAGTAACTCTTCCCTCTGCGTTTTGCACTTTAAACACCTCGCCAACAGCCTTCTCCAACACGTGGCGCGCATGCAGCTAGGAACGCTGCAAAACGCAACCCACGTTTGGCTGTGCAGGGCTGACAAACGCAACCTGCATTTTGCTTAGTCCTATGCTGGACAACACTGCCCCTCTCAGCATGCAGGCCACGTTTCGGACCCTGGTTTTGTTGCTCAGTCCAATTGCAGCCTGCATTTTGCAAGTCTGCAGATTTTTGTTTTTTTCGCCACTGCAAAACGTTACCTGCGTTTTGCAGGTCTCTGAATAACCCAGATCCACATTGATGGAAAACTCACCATGCATCCATAATCAAAGTTATCACCATTATTCTCTCCATAATCAAATTAATTTCTGGGGTTTCAACTAGATGTGCAATGGCTTTTTTTTTCTTTTCTATATTGGAGGTTTTGGTAATGGGTTTTGTTCGATGTGTAAGTAACATGACTTTTAGGTTGTGGTTCAAATCCTTCTTTTATATGGTGAAAAACCAATATCATTATATCACTCATCTTGGAAAACAAAAAATAAGCACAAATACAAGGATTTTTTATTTAAATTAATTTTAAAAATATTTTATTTACTGAAATAAATAAGTTTAAAAATTATTACGAAAATATGTAAGATGACTTATTTCGTAGGTTGATAGGGACAACAACTCTACAGTGCATGTAGTAGCTTCGGCACCTTGTTGTATGACTCCTCTTAGTCTCTGTATATCTGCACAATTGTCTTTTGTTTTGCCATCCAAACCTTTCTATAGGAGGGTTTGAAGCGATAGTTTTGCCGAACTGCACCTTGCAAGACGGGGATGCTGACGGATGGGTTGGACTGTATCAACGGCAAGATGACTTTGCAGATGAGGCTGCTGTCCAACTGGCAATGGTCTTGGAACATGGTGGGTGCTAAACACATATGTGCTCCACCAACCCTCCGGAGCTCCCTAACGAAATAAAACACTCATGGTTGGAAACTACACTAGATAAAGCAATCATAAATGAGTAAATACGCTACACTTAAACTTGAACTCACCAGTATCCGAGGTTCTGTTGGAGGGCTACACGGAGATTCCAAGGACATCCAGTTGTAGCTTGGCGGCAATGCACATGGCACTTTAATCGGTCTGATTCGACCACTCGGTACGCAACACTTCTGCGAATGCTCTAATTCTTTACACCCTGCATTACTGCATCTCTGCGTTTGAATCAGTGGCCAACCCGAAACTCTACCCCATCGTCTAGGTTGTAATCCTCTTTCTCGGTGTTGAAAAACGGAGATTTCTCATGCATGGAGTCCAGATCCAAGGTGTGATAGTGACTTGGTACATCTGATAGCACCGGAATTGCGTGGGTAGGGGGAGGCAAAACATAGCGCACCACTGCCTCGGCCGGCGTCTCCGGTACAAACTCCTCATCCTCATCATCTTCAGAGGAATCACTGTCGTTGCTATCCGCAATTTACTCTTCGTCAAAGTCTTCATCACCCACGTCCATGTCTTCAACTAGACTGGCAACATGAATCGGTGGTGGTGCGAGATGTGGGTCATCCTACACAAAGGTCGAGTGGACAGAACCACCGCCACCAACATCACCAACCTCGGCGAAAAGCTCTATCACTTGTTCCGCCATGATTCTCCCATGGATGTCAAACATGAGTCGCACATGTTCGTCGCCTTGGAGCCGAAACAGGCGAAACTGAAAAGCTTCGTTACCCAACGGTGCTAGCAGCCTATACCCTACCCTTCCAATCTCTTTTCTCTCACTAAGGTTACTCAATATCAGACTCTTCAACTCGGACAACGAACTTACGCTTCGAGTGTGCAACAGTAACGGATTCTCACACTCAAATATCACCCCATTGTCACTGTTTCTCATACGACAATTGGGATACACACAGACAACCATATATCCGCTACTACTGAATATTTTGCCTATTTTTTTGGAAGAAAAACGGAGGAGAAGAAGATATGAAATGTTTGTGAAGAATGCAAAGGGTTGCACATTCTTTAATAGCTATTGAAAATTTGTCTTACTGTATCTCGTTTACATTGTAAATGTTATAATTTAACACGTATCTTGTTTACACTATAAACAAAATATACACGTCTCACGTGCACTTTCTTATCTCGTTTACACTGTAAACGAAATAAGTCATCCTACGTATTTTCGTAATAATTGATATGTACAAACTTATCTCGTTTACACTATAAACGAGATAAATCATCCTACGTATTTTCGTAATAATTTTTAAAATTATTTAAATAAAAAATCCTAAATAAAACCTTAGTCATTTACTATTTAAAACTAAAATCTTGATATTCATTTAAGTTGAAAACATAAAAATTACACTTACAACAGCAAAAGCTCTAAACTACATAACATAAAAAGCTATACCCAAAAATTATAATAATAGACGACTTATTGTATTTATAAAAAATTTGATGATACTATGATGAAATGTTTAATTATTTTACGAAAAAAATATGTAAAATAATATGTATAAATATGTACGAATACGTAAAAACTGTTGTTTAGTATTGTTGTTAAAAACAATAATTATTATTGATGATGACAAACATATATGTATTTAATTGGGTTAAAAGTCTAAAAGTTAGTTGATGTATATTTTATTGTTGCAGGCCTAAGTCAATTTTTGCTTCTGTAGCTCAAATAGAAACAAAGTTTAGCAATAATATGGTTTATTACATGGATTAAAGCACTTGATGCAGCTAGAGCTTTATCGTTTTGGGTGAAGCAAATCAAGTTAAAGGTAATTCACTTTTTGTTGGTACGAAAATCACTTATCAAATAAATATTGGAGAGAAAAGTCAAATAACAGAGCCAAATACAAAATCAAATATTGATTTGGTTTAAAATAAAAGTGTTGTAGCTATGTTAACCAAAATGTGTAAACAAACCAGCTAATTGAAGCTAATTTGAGATGTCGCAACAATTCAAGAGAAACGAAAGAAAAATATTTTTTTTTTAGATCAAAATGAAGGATAAGAGATAAAATTTAGAGCCAAAGTTTGAAATTAAAGGTGCTGATATTGCTAGTACTTAAAAGACATCATCAACTGCAAAAACAATTAGCAAAAATAACAAGAAAAACTCAAGCAACTGTTATCACTGTTAATTGGGCTGGTCTTATAGGGCTTTGATCTTACTTTGTAGGGCCAAGATAAAAAATGGCCTTATAACCTGCAGAACTAACTATTTAAAAAGCTTGTAGGACCAAAAGCCTTGTAAAGTCAAAGGGCCTAGGGTTAGTCCACGAGCCATTTTTATTTTTATTTTTATTTTGATAAAAGCTAAATTTTTTTAGCCCACTTTAATAATATTTTCTAATTCATTTTGATTAAGACAAAAAAAAAATTAATCTTAGTTGGTAACACACAACACAGTTCCAGAAAGAACAAAAAAAAATTATAAAATTGGTCACATGAAAGAGAGAAATGCAACTAGGTAAAGAATACATCGAAGAGATAACTTGTGAACTTGTCTAGAGAGAGAGAGAGAGTCAATTTGATTCCAAATCCACCGTTGAATCAGAGACACATTGGAGTGATGCATAAGTTCTGAAGGAACTAAAGAACAAAATCGACCCTTCTTCTCTAACTCCAAGTTCATGCGTAAGCTCAAGGAGCTTCACCATCTTCTAGAACCTTCCTTACCTAGAAACTCTTAGACATTTCAAACAAGTACTTCTCAGTTCTCAGGCCAAATTTCCTAGTCATTTTAAAACCTGACTCGCTTGAGTTGACTCATTCTTTCGCAAAACTCATTCACTAGTGAAATCCTCTCTTCCGCAAGTTGAGATGCTCCACAAGCATCAGTTCCACTATGAACATAGCATGCGCCGTGGGGTTATTAGGGATTTGTTTTTTTTTTTTTTTACAAAGAGTTTCTGTTTCATTTAGGGTGATTTGGGGCTTTTGGGCTGACCCAATCCCAGCCCCATTTTTTAGGGCTTGTTTAGGGTGAGCGCTTTTAATACTTTTTTAATACATTGTAGGGCCGCGGAAAATACGTGAAATGCTTAGGGCTGGGATTTTTATTGATAGCACTCGCAACTATGATATTGCTGCTGCTGCAACATTGTCGATTTACATCCCGGCACCTCCATTACCTCTATGTATTTGCTCTGATTATAGGAGAAGAAGACAAACTCTATACTATCCTTGTACTCAAACCTTGTCCCAAGGACCATTTCAAGCTTTAGAAGTATTACCTCTCAATAAGAAGGAGTAATTGGCCAATGATTGAAGACCAAGGAATGAGAATTGGGAATCATAATTTTTTATAGCTTTCAAGCTATTCACCTCTTCTCCTTCATGTTACTTCATTGAATATTTTCTTTTTTCAGTTTATCTTTCTTTGATTTCTCATGGAAAAAATATTAAATGAGATATTTGAAAAAGCCATATCAGAAAAAAGACAAAGAGAGTTAAACTAGAGAAAAAATTATTAAATATGTTAATCTCTTTTGATGTATTTTCTATTTTGTATCATGATCCTATGAGGTTCTTCTTGCTAAGTTGGATGAGCACTTAGTGTTGAGAATCTAGGTTAGAGAGCCTAGCAGAAACAAGCTTGGTTAGAAGTTTGTGAGTTCCATGATAGGATTAGAAAAAGTTCTAGGAAACTGATGTTTGTAATCTTTGATAAAGATAGTAAAAATTCTACCATTATTGTGGTGAAGACTAGATGTAGGTTTCATCGGACAAAAAAACCAAACATGGATATATGGTGGTGTAAGCTTCTCTTCTTTGCTTTGTTTTATTCTGTTTGTTATAAGATAAAATGAATTTGTCTCTTGCATAATTGCTAACTTAGACACAGCAGTAACAAAGTTTCAATCTGTTTTGGAGTTCAAGTTTCAAAAGCATAAAAGACGGCCTTAGATTCAACCCCCTTTTCTAGACCATTGATATCTTTCAATTGATATCAAGAGCCAAGGTCTCAAGCATCAAGTCTAGTAACTTAGAAAAAAAATTTCAAATGACCAACATGGGAGAAAATGTAAAACCCGCAAAATTAATAAATAAAAAGCCAATAAATTAATTATTATTTAGGAAAAATAGAAAATTTAATTTTATAGTTTAATGAAGTAGAGATAATTAAAATATGAATTTTGACACTAATTTTAAAGATTTTAGCCTAAAATTGAACCGAACAGACTAAACCGGTTGAATCGGGCCCAAAACGGGCCCAAGGCTCAACCTATAAACCACTAATCGAGCCTCCTTCATGTTCATTACTGATCATACATTGAGGAAGAGGGATTTAACGCTGAAACACCCTAATCTCCCCCTTCTAATTTCAAATCTTTATAACTTTCAATCCGGAGCTCCGATTAACGAGCCGTCAGCGGCCATGCGTTTGTCTTGAAATTCTCTACAATATCCACATATCAATTTGGTAAGAATATAGTAATTTATTACTCAATCACTCTTCCCTAATTTCGAAATTTAAGGTTTTGAGTTTGATATATTATGTGATTTTGATGTTCTATGCTTGAGTTAGCTTGAGAAAACTATTGGATTTTATTCATTTGAGTCGTGGGTAAGGTAAGAAACTCCTATTTCTTTGTTGAATTTCTAATTTAGTGAACTCTATGTTGATTATAGTGATATTGTATGAATTAGATTGTGTTTTTTGTTGATTTGGAGTTCCATTGGGCAGTTTGAAGCAAAATCTAGGTGATTAAGCTTGAGGAATTGACATTTGGAAGTTTAGAGCTTGTGAAAAGAGAGGATTTTGAGGTGTTCCGAGCTTAGGGAGGAATCAACCAAGGTATGGTTTTGGTTTCTGTTCATACCCTGGGTCGAGCTACCCGACCTGGGATGATTGGCGACAAAGCGACCGACCTCTTCAGGTCAGACTATCCGACCTCTTCCTAAAAGAGCTCGGCCAAATCGACAGAAAAGCCCAAAAAAGGGCCCAACCCAAGGAATACGCCCCAGATCCAAAGGCAGCCCAAAGCCGATAGAGATAAGGGCGGTTCCATAGAAGATAAGCTGACCTCGCCAAAAGATAAGATAAGATAAGATAACCAACTTATCTTATCTAAAAAGGTCACTCTACAACTACTATAAATACACTGGAGCACCCAGGTATAACTCATACTCTGATTCTACTAAAAACCTGTTTAATACCCATGCTAACTTAAGTATCGGAGTCTCTTGCAGGTACCCCCCACCCTCCGGTAACGAAGAATTAGCAGTGAAGCTAGATCAACGAGTCAGACGCAACCGTTCCGGCCGCCACTCACCAGCCGTACACGTCGGCACCGACCCGTACAGAAGATCTCGACCGAGATCGACCTCCAGTTTCAGGTAACCCTCGGAACATTGGCACCGCTGCCGGGGACCTGGAAGTCATCCCATCATCATGGCGGATGACCATGGCAACGACCATGATTCAGATCTAGAGGACAGAATGTCGCACAAAAACGTGGACGCTACACCAAAAGATACTCCGAAATCTAACGGAGACAAAAACTCATCACATCCGGGAGTAATAGAAGCGCTTCAAGATCACCTAAAGCAACTTGAAAAAAAAAGCCAGAATCAACGAGAAGTTGGCAAGGATCTACAAAGAGAGGTAAGGCGACGTCGAGAGCTAGAAGATAAAATCCTACAACTCGAAGCCGATCTCAAAGCAAAGGCTACCTGGACCACCCCTGAGGACAATTCACGCAAAGATCAAGATCCATTCACTAGGGACACCATGAAAACTAAAATTCCTAAGGACTTCAAACTCCCGGATATGACTCTGTATGATGGCACTACAGATCCCAACCATCACCTCAGCAACTTCAGAAGCAGAATGTACCTCACCGACGCCTCAGACGCTGTTCGCTGCAAAGCTTTTCCAACGACCCTCACAAAGACAGCAATTAGATGGTTCGACAACTTACCTCCTAAGTCCATCTCAAGCTTTGACGACCTAGCCAAAAAATTCCTGGCCAGATTCTCCATCCAAAAAGACAAGGCCAAGCACGCCCCCAGCCTACTAGGAACCAGGCAAGGAGATCAGGAAAGTCTTCGCAACTACATGGAGAGATTCAACAAAACATGCCTAGACATACAAAGCTTGCCAACAGAGGCCGCCATCATGGGCCTCATCAATGGCCTACGAGAGGGACCTTTCAGCCAATCTATATCGAAGAAATATCCCACATCTCTGGATGAGGTGCAAGAGTGAGCGGAAAAATATATCAACATGGAAGAAAACTCTCGGTTGGGAGAAACCTCAAAATCTGAATTCTCCTACCGAGACAAAGATAAAGAATCTAAAAAGAAGGAAGATCGACAAGGGGAGAAAATTAAAAAATATCATAATTACACCCCTCTTAGGGTATCCCTGGTAGATGTCTACAAAGAAGTCTGCCATACAGAAAAGATACCCCCAGCTCGACCACTCAAAGGCAAAAGAGGAGGAGGAAATCGGAACGAATACTGTGAATATCACCGAGTCCGAGGGCATTCCACTAACGAATGCTTCGACTTAAAAAACATTATAGAAAAATTAGTAAGAGAAGGAAAACTAGATCGGTTTTTGGCCACCCGAGATGATGATCAAAGAAAGAGAAGAAGGGATGAAGATGTCGGATGAATCGAGCAATCACCTCGTACGCCAGAAAGACATGTCCATATGATACACGGAGGATTTGCAGGAGGAGGAATCTCCAAAGCATCCCGCAAAAGATATCTCAAAGAAGTATATCATGTCGAAGGAAAGGAGGAAGCTCCCGACATCCCTACAATCACATTTACCAAAGAAGATGCATCCGGTATCATCTCAGGACACGACGACCCCATGGTCATCACCATCATACTGGCAAACGCCAATCTCCACTGCACATTAATAGACCAAGGGAGCTCCGCCAATATCTTATTCAAAACTGCCTTCGACAAGCTCGGCTTAGAAGAAAAGGAGCTCAGAGCATACCCGAACAGCCTGTTCGGACTGGAAGATACCCCAATACAACCACTGGGATACGTGTCACTACATACAACCTTCGGAAAAGGGAACCAATCCAGAATACTCAAGATAGACTACATCGTGGTCGACGTGAGTTCAGCCTACAATGCCCTAATAGGTCGGACAACACTAAATCAACTCGGCGCAATAGTCTCAACTCCATATCTATGCATGAAATTTCCAACTACAGAAGGGATAGCTACAATAAAAGCAGATCAAAAGACGGCACGCCGCTGTTATAACAAAAGTCTAAACCTCAGAGGCAGAGGAGAAGAGTTCCATACAATTGAGCTTAGTGGAATTCAGAGACATGAAGAACTCTGTCCGCAGCCCGAGGGTGAAGTAGAGAAAGTTCAGATCGGAGACACCTCGGACAAAATAACTAATATTGGCACGATCCTGACGGGAGATGTAAAAGAATTACTAGTACAGTTTTTACGAGATAATGTCGATCTCTTCACATGGAAAGCTGCAGACATGCCAGACATAGATCCCAAGCTAATGTGTCACAAGTTGGCAGTCTATCCAGGATCTCGGCCGGTACAGCAAGACGAAGAAAACTTGGGCCAGAATGATCCCAAGCTGTGGAAGAACATGTACAAGCACTACTGGAGGCAGGATTCATAAGAGAAGTCAAGTACCCACTATGGCTAGCTAACGTCGTCTTGGTGAAAAAATCAAATGGGAAATGGCGAATATGCACCGACTACACCGATCTCAACAAAGCCTGCCCAAAAGATCCTTACCCACTCCCAAGTATCGACGCTCTGGTAGATGCTTCATCCGGATATAGATACCTCTCATTTATGGATGCATATTCAGGATATAATCATATCCCCATGTATCCACCAGATCAAGAAAAGACCTCATTTTTTACGCCAAAAGCAAATTTCTGCTACATTGTAATGCCTTTCGGTCTCAAGAATACAGGAGCTACGTATCAAAGGCTAATGAATAAAGTCTTTTCAGATCATATCGGAAAAATCATGGAAGTCTACGTGGACAACATGTTAATAAAGACACAAAGCGAAGAGACATTACTGTCCGACCTGGATCAAGTATTCGACACTATAAGGAAGCATGACATGCAACTCAATCCCGCAAAATGCACCTTTACAGTAGAAGCGGACAAATTCTTAGGTTTCATGCTCACACAAAGAGGAATTGAAGCAAATCCGGACAAACACCAGGCCATACTCGATATGAAGAGCCCAACTTGTGTCAGAGAGGTACAACAACTCAACGGGAGATTAGCAGCCTTATCCAGATTCTTAGCGGGATCAGCGATAAGATCTCTCCCCTTCTATGCCACTTTAAGGAAAGGAAAGAAGTTCGAATGGACAATGGAATGCGAGCAAGCCTTCCAGGATTTCAAAAATTTCCTGGGATGACCACCTATCCTAACTCGACCACGAGAGGAAGAACCACTCGTATTATACCTTGCGGTAGAAAGTCAGGCAGTAGCCTCAGCGCTGGTTTGAGAGGATGACAAAGTACAACAACCTGTATATTTCATTAGTAAAGCACTGTAGGGATCCGAGCTGAACTACCAAAAAATAGAAAAGTTCGCTTACACTCTCATACTGACATCTCGACGACTCCGCCCGTACTTCCAGGCTCACACCATTAAGGTTCGGACCGACCAGCCCATAAAAGGGATACTACAGAAAACAGATCTAGCAGGCAGAATTTTACAATGGGCGGTCGAGTTATCCGAGTTCGACCTCCAATATGAAGCTCGGACAGCCATCAAATCACAATACTTGACCGACTTCATTGCAGAATTCACAGATACCCTGGAAACCCCCACAGAATGGAATCTCTACGTGGACGGGTCTTCAAATAAGACTGGAAGCGGTGCAGGTGTGATAATAGAAAGCAACCAAGGAACCCAAGTTGAGGTTTCCCTCAAATTTGGGTTCCCAGCCTCAAACAACCAGGCGGAATACGAAGCGTTACTAGCTGGTTTGATGCTGGCTAAGGAGGTTGGAGCTCAAAAACTCAACATCTTCAGCGATTCACAAGTAGTCACCTCACAAATAACAGGGAGCTACCAAGCCAAAGATCCCACCATGAAAAAGTATTTGGATAAAACCAAGGAACAGCTCGGACAACTCGGGGAATATAAGATCTGCCACGTACCCCGTGAACAAAATGCTCGAGCCGATGCACTCTCAAAATTAGCTAGCACCAAACTAGGGGGCAACAATAGAAGCCTCATCCAGGAAATGCTGCAGAATCCATCAATCTCGGAAGAGGAAAAAGTCCTAGTCATAACAAGCCAGGATCAAGGATGGATGACCTCTATAATTAATTACCTCAAAACAGAAACACTCCCCACAAATAAGAAGGAGGCAAAGAGGTTAAAACGGGAGGCTCAGTACCACTACTAAAATAAACAACACAAGGGAAGTTTTAGAGGAAGTACACAGTGGCATTTGTGGTAATCATCTCAGAGCACAAGCTCTCACCAAAAAAGTACTCCGAGCGGGATTTTATTGGCCAACTCTACAAAGGAAGCTACAGAGTTTGTAAGGACATGCCCACCATGCCAGAAACATGCCAACTTTCACATCGCCCCGCCAGAAGAGCTCATCAGCGTAACATCGCCTTGGCCATTTGCAAAATGGGGACTCGATCTTCTCGGACCCTTTCCCCAGGGATCGGGACAAGTTAAATTCCTCATAGTCGTGGTAGACTATTTCACAAAGTGGATCGAAGCAGAGCCCCTAGTGGTGCAGTATTTTTATAACCACACTTACTAACCAGCAAATGCACCGGGTCATACCAAGTAATACCTTGCGTGAGTAAGGGTCGATCCCACGAGGATTGATGGATTAAGCAACAATAGCGTTTGATAGAATTAGTTAGACAGACAGAAAATAGTGTTGAGATGCAAATTGCAATATAAAAGACATTAAATAATATCAAAAATATTGTAGAAAGGCAAGTAATTAAGTTGGGAATAATATATGGAGAAGCAGTTAAGGTTTCAGAGTTATCTATTTTCTGGATTGACTTTTCTTATTAACTAATTTTAATCATGTAATATTTAATTCATGGCAAACTATTTATGACTAGACTCTAATTCCTTAGACCTTCCTAGTCTCCTCTAAAATTCATCAACTGCCAATTCCTTGGTCAATTAATTCCAATTAGAGGGTGATGATCGAATCCTAGTTTATATGCCACAAGAATCCTAATTATTCAAAGATAAAGGGATTATATGTCACGTATCCCGTTAAATACAAACAATTAGAAATTCAGGATAATATGTTTTCAAGCTATTGTTCAAGTAAAGAGCTTTTCCAAGTTTTACAGGAACTCAAATAGAACATGGGTCATACTTCCGTTCCACTCAATTTCATAAAATAAAGAATGAAAACAATTATTGAAATATAAATCAAAACATGAATTAAAATAGAAAAATAATATTATCAATCCATACAATAGACAGAGCTCCTAACCTTAACAGTGGAGGATTAGTTGCTCATGGAATATGAAATGTAAATTTTTATCGAGTAATGTTGTGTAATCTCCCCTTCCTAGAACCACCCTATTGGGATCCCTTTTATAACTAATCCTAATAATTTAAAAATTAAATTTCTAAAATTAAAATTAAAATAATATCTTTTCCTAAAATAAGATTTGAATTTAAATTCGAATTAATTAACAAGTCTTTAGCTGATGGGTGGGACCACTTGATTTGTCCATTCTGCAGCTTCTAATCTGTGATTTCTGGGCTAAGAACTGGGTCAAAACAGCCCAGAAATCGCCCCCAGCGTTTTTCTACATTCTCTGCACGTGGCACATGTGACGCGTCCGCGTCGTCCACGCGTTCGCGTCATTTGTGCAGATTCCAGTCCACTCGTTCGCGTCAGGCACGCGATCGCGTCATTGCGATTTCCTCCATTCCGCGCGGTCGCGTGAGCCATACGTCCGCGTCGGTATTCACTGGTCATCTCCTTGGCTTCTTCTCTTTCTCTGCAGAAACTCCATCAAATTCTGCCAAATGCTACCTAAAA
Source organism: Arachis ipaensis (assembly GCF_059453495.1). NCBI lineage: Eukaryota > Viridiplantae > Streptophyta > Magnoliopsida > Fabales > Fabaceae > Arachis > Arachis ipaensis. Next base: position 52,815,591 of record NC_142438.1, read on the forward strand.
TAAACAGTATTGTACAAAACTCAAAATAGCATCCATAGTGGCTAAAATATAATTAATTCTTAATTAAACTCAACAAATTAGATGCAAATTCATTAGGAAAAGATAGACAAGATGCTCACGCATCACAACACCAAACTTAAACTGTTGCTTGTCCTCAAGCAACCAAAACTAATATAAGCTTTAGGATGTGAATTTGCATGAGAATGAGAGTTCGATTAAGCCCATGTCTTCTCTTGTAGTGGGGTTTACAACTGCAATCCAGAACAATTTTGGCATCTCATTTTATCCTTTGAAGTTTAGGATGATTGGCATCCATAGAAACTCAGAATTCAGATAGTGTTATTGATTCTCCTAGTTCAGTATGTTGATTCTTGAACACAGCTACTTTATGAGTCTTGGCTGTGACCCTAAGCATTTTGTTTTCCAGTATTACCACCGGATACATAAATGCCACAGACACATAACTGGGTGAACCTTTTCAGATTGTGACTCAGCTTTGCTAGAGTCCCCAGTTAGAGGTGTCCAGAGTTCTTAAGTACACTCTTTTTGCTTTGGACCACGACTTTAACCGCTCAGTCTCAAGCTTTTCACTTGACACCTTCACGCCACAAGCACATGGTTAGGGACAGCTTGATTTAGCCGCTTAGGCTAGGATTTTATTCCTTAGGGCCCTCCTATCCATTAATGCTCAAAGTCTTGGATCCTTTTTACCCTTTGCCTTTTAATTTAAAGGGTTATTGGCTTTTTCTGCTTGCTTTTTCTCTCTTTTTTTTTCTTTATTTTAAATTTTTTTTCGCAAGCTTTGTGTTTTTCACTGCTTTTTTTTGCTTCAAGAATCAATTTTATGATTTTTCAAATTATCAATAACATTTTTCTTTTTCATCATTCTTTCAAGAGCCAACAATTTTAACATTCATAAACTTCACTATAAAAAATATGCACTGTTCATGTCATGCATTCAGAATCACAGAAAATACCACCACATTTAAGTAAATAAGACTATTCTTCAATATAGACCCACTTTCTCATGCAATATATCACTCCTGTATTTTTGTTTTGAAATTTTTATTTATTTTTTTAATTTAAGCTCAGTAAGTAATACATGAGACATCTTTTCAGAATTAAAGCAATAGAAAAACTAAACTAGTCCTAGGATTCTAACTAATAAAGGATCATGCAACAAACAAAGCAAAATAGCAGAAAATCGGAACATAACATAGACAAAGAGGGGAGGAATAAAAAATGAAAGGAACTCAACCACCTTAATTATCCTAGCGGTCGCTTTATTCTTCAGGTTGTGCTCCTTCGCGAAGATGATTCGCCTCCCTTTTGTACTAGAAAACCTATAAGCGCAGCGTCAACACCAAACTTAAGGATTTGCTTGTCCTCAAGCAAAGAAGAACTGAAAATAGAAAAGACAAATATTAAAATGAAAGAAAAAATAAAAGGATAAGAGAATAAGAGAGAAGTAGGATTGGGAGAGAGAGAGAAAGAAAACTGGGCGGTGCAAGTGACGCGGCCGCGTGGGGCACGCGGTCGCGCGCATTGCTCTTATACGGATTGACGCGATCGCGTCGGTCATGCGGTCGCGTGACCCAGTTTGTGCTTCTGGCGTGAGTGCAGCCTCGCGCCAGCACAACTCTCTGTTCAAATTGATATAATTGCCAAAATTGGGGTGACGCGATCGCATGGGGCATGTGATCGCGCGAGTGAGCAGTTAATGGGGTACGACGCGGCCGCGTGGGGCATGCGGTCACGTGAAGGGAATTGCGCGTCCAGCGCCAGTCCATCACCACTCTAGCACAACTTTCAGCTGTGCACCCGTTTTACGTCGAAAATCAAAGCACGCGGCCGCGTGGGTCACGCGGTCGCGTGGGAGGCCATTACGCCCATACGACGCGGACGCGTCGGCGACGCGGTCGCGTGGGACGAATTGTGCCATTGGCACACCTCCAGCCACGCTCCAGCGTGACTCTCTGTTCGTTTTTTTTTTTCTCTTCTCCCCTTACGACGTGGACGAGTCGCTGATGCGGTCGCGTCGCGTAGCATTTTTTTTTTAGCTTGAGGTGGTCGGTTCCTGGAAGAATATAGCTGCATGATCAGAGAATTAGTAAGAACTCAATAAAAACAAAATAACTAAGAAAAACTACTACGAGAAATGGCGAAGGATACGAAATTATCGGGTTGCCTCCCGACAAGCGCTTCTTTAACGTCACTAGCTTGACGGTCAATTCTGCTAGTTCAGCAGATGAGTGGACCTCTGGCGGTCAATCTCGCCTCCAAGATAGTGCTTCAACCTCTGGCCATTCACTGTAAATTTCCTGTCATAATTTTCTTCCTGTATTTCCACATGACCATATGGCGAGGCTCTGGTAACCACAAACGGTCCTGACCACTGGGATTTCAGCTTCCCAGGAAAGAATTTGAGCCTTGAATTATACAGAAGCACTCTTTGTCCTGACTCAAAGACTCTGATGGCAATCTTCTTATCATGCAGTAGCTTGGTTCTCTCCTTATAGAGCTTGGCATTCTCATAGGCTGAATATCTGAATTCATCAAGCTCATTCAACTGAAGCATCCGCTTAATTCCTGCAGCTTCTGAATCAAGATTCAGGTACCTGATTATCCAATAAGCCTTGTGCTCCAGCTCCACTAGCAAGTAACAGGCTTTGCCATAGACCAACTGATATGGGGACATGCCAATTGGAGTCTTGTATGCTGTCCGGTATGCCCAGAGAGCATCATCAAGCTTCCTAGACCAGTCCTTTCTTGAAACACTGACGGTCTTCTCCAGAATCCTCTTAAGCTCCCTGTTGGAAGCTTCAACCTGTCCACTTGTCTGAGGGTGATAGGGGGTTGCCACCTTATGACGGACTCCATATCTATGCAGAAGAGAGTCCAACTGTTTGTTACAGAAGTGACTTCCTCCATCACTAATGAGTGTCCTTGGGACGCCAAACCGGCTAAAGATATACCTCTGAAGGAAGCTCATTACCACCTTGGCATCATTGGTGGGCAAAGCCACAGCTTCCACCCATTTGGACACATAGTCGACTGCCACTAGGATATAGTTGTTTGAATGTGAGGGTGGGAAAGGTCCCATGAAATCAATACCCCACACATCAAACAACTCAACCTCAAGAATCCCCTATTGTGGCATTTCATGGTTGGCAGGGAGATTCGTTGCTTTTTCACATCTGTCATAGTGCTTTACAAATGCTCTTGAGTCTCTGAAGAGGGTCGGCCAGTAAAACCCACTCTGAAGGACCTTTGTAGCTGTCCTTTCACCACCAAAGTGGCCTCCATACTCAGAACCATGACAATGCCAAAGAATCTGCTGTTTTTCTTCATCTGGGACACATCTCCGGATAATTCCATCTGAACACCTTTTAAAAAGGTATGGTTCCTCTCAAATGTAGTACTTTGCATCAGTTAATAGCTTCTTCACTTGTTGCCTATTGTACTCCCTTGGGATAAAATTCATGGCCTTATAATTTGCAATATCTGCAAACCATGGAGCCTGCTGAATGAGGAATAATTGTTCATCCAGAAATGTCTCAGTTATAGCTGTGGTTGATTGCACTCCTGCTTCAGGCTCAATTCTAGAGAGATGGTCAGCTACTTGATTTTCTGACCCTTTCCTGTCTTTTATTTCAATATCAAACTCCTGAAGGAGCAACACCCATCTGATTAATCTTGGTTTAGAATCCTGTTTGGTTAGAAGGTACTTCAAAGCAGCATGGTCAGTATAAACAATAACCTTAGAACCAAGTAAATAGGACCTAAACTTATCAACAGCATACACAACAGCTAACAATTCCTTTTCTGTAGTTGTGTAATTCTTTTGAGCATCATTTTACACACGACTGGCATAATAAATGACATGTACAAGCTTACCATGCCTCTGTCCTAAAACAGCTCCTATAGCAAAATCACTAGCATCACACATTAATTCAAATGGTAAATCCCAGTCAGGGGGAGCTATAATGGGAGCAGAAGTAAGGTTTGCTTTTAGAGTTTCAAAAGCATGCAGACAATCAGAATTAAAGACAAAAGGAACATCAACAACCAACAGGTTGCTCAATAGTTTAGCAATTTTAGAAAAATCCTTTATAAATCTTCTATAAAATCTTGCATGACCCAAGAAACTCCTAATTGCCTTAACATTAGTTGGTGGTGGTAATTTTTCAATTACCTCCACCTTTACTCTGTCAACCTCAATTCCCTTACTTGAAATCCGGTGTCCAAGAACAATGCCTTCTGTAACCATAAAATGACATTTTTCCCAATTTAAAACAATGTTTGATTCTTGACACCGTTTCAAGACAAGAGATAAATGTTTAAGGCATGATGCAAAAGAATTACCAAAAATAGAAAAGTCATCCATAAATATTTCAATAAACTTTTCAACCATATAAAAAAAAATTAAAAGCATACACCTCTGAAAAGTTGCTGGAGCATTGCAAAGACCAAATGGCATTCTCCTGTAAGTAAATACTCCAAAGGGGCATGTGAATGCTGTCTTCTCTTGATCTTGAGGGTCCACTACAATTTGATTATATCCAGAATATCCATATAGAAAACAATAAAAAGCATGACCAGCTAATCTCTCAAGCATCTGATCAATGAAGGGGAGGGGAAAATGATCCTTCCTTGTAGCAGTGTTGAGCCTCCTGTAATCTATGCACATTCTCCATCCTGTGACTGTTCTTGTAGGAATAAGCTCATTCTTTTCATTCTTGATCACTGTCATCCCTCCTTTCTTGGGAACTACCTGTACAGGACTTACCCAAGAGCTGTCAGAAATAGGGTAAATAATACCTGCTTCCCATAATTTCATTACCTCTTTTTGGACCACCTCTTTCATAGTTGGATTGAGTCTCCTTTATGGTTGCACAACTGGTTTAGCGTCATCTTCAAGAAGGATCTTGTGCATACACCTGGTTGGACTAATCCCCTTCAAGTCACTAATGGTCCACCCAAGAGCTGTTTTATGGCTCCTGAGCATTGAAATAAGTGCCTCTTCTTCTTCAGGTTTCAAAGAAGAGCTAATGATCACTGGGTATGAATCATTTCCACCCAAGAACACATATTTCAGAGAAGGAAGTAAAGGTTTGAGCTCAAGCTTGGGGGCTTCCTTCTCCTTTATAGGCGTGTTCATCAGTTCCTTTTGGGGTGGTGAATCATCAACTTCAACTAATTCACATTCAGAAATAGGATCCAGAACATCATCAAGTACCTCAGTTTCCAGTACTTCTTGAACAAGTGGTTCAATAACATCTATTTTCATACACCCCTCAGAATCATTGGGGTATTTGAGGGCTTCAAAAACATTTAGGACCACCTGTTCTTCATTGACCCTCAGGGTTAATTCACCCTTTTGCACATCAATCAGAGCTCTACCTGTAGCTAAAAAGGGTCTACCAAGTATAATAGATGGTTTTACCTCCTCTTCCATGTCTAATATAACAAAATCAACAGGGAAGATAAATGGTCCTACTTTCACAAGTAAATCTTCAACAACACCCACAGGTAATTTGATAGAAAGATCAGCAAGTTGTAGAGAAATACGAGTGGATTTTACCTCCTCAATTTGAAGCTTTTTCATCACTGAAAGTGGCATGAGGTTAATGCTAGCTCCAAGATCACATAAAGCTCTCTGAATGCCGACTTCTCCAATGGTGCAAGGAATGACAAAGCTCCCTGGGTCTGGCATCTTCTCAGGAAGGGTGTGTTGAATAATAGCACTGCATTCCTTGGTTAACACCACGGTTTCTTGCTCCTTCCAATTCCTCTTGTGTGTCAACAACTCTTTCATAAATTTAGCATAGAGAGGCATTTGCTCCAGAGCCTCTGCAAAAGGGATGTTGATCTGCAGCTTCTTGAAAACATCTAAAAATTTAGAGAATTGCTTTTCTTTGGACGCCTTCTGAAGCCTCTGAGGATATGGCATTTTTGGCTTGTATTCAGGGGCCTTTGGCAAGGTGGGATAAGTGTCAAGAGAGTCAGGAAATGGGTTGTCTGCACGTTTAGGAGGGGCGTGCTCTGCTTCTTCCTTCTTCTCCTCTGGAGCTTCCTTTTCAACTAGATCTTCATTGACCTTAGTCTCAGAACCAGCTACCTTGCCACTTCTCAATTGAATGGCCTTGCAATCTTCTCTTGGGTTCACCACTGTATCACCAGGGAATGTATTTGGAGACCTTTCAGGTAATTGCTTGCTCATTTGACCCATTTGCACCTCCAAGTTTCTAATAGAGGCTTTGGTTTCTTGCATGAAACTCATCATCATCTCCCATTTAGAATCTTCTTGGGATTTAGAATTTGTCTGCTGAGGTGGTTGTTGTTGCTGAGACTGAAATTGGCGGTTATTATAGTTGTTCTGTTGAAAACTGCCCTGAGAACTATTGTTGAAGTTCTGAGGTTTCTGAGGTTGATCTCTCCACCCAAAATTTGGGTGATTTCTCCATCCCTGATTGTATGTCTTAGAATATGGATCATTGTTGGGATTTCTAGGACCACTCCCCATGTAATTGACCTGTTCAGAAGAGGGTTGAGCATAATCAAAATTATCATTTTGCACAAAGTTACCTGTCATGTCATAGGAGGTCTCTTGGGGTGGATTTTGAGTGTTGATAGCTGAGACTTGCATGCCACCCATCTGTTGAGTAAGTAGATTTATCTGCTGAGACATAAGCTTGTTCTGAGCAAGAAGAGCATTAACAGCTTCTACTTCCAGCACGCCTCTCTTCTGAGCGGCTTCAGAGTTCACAGGATTCCTGTTAGATGTGTATAAATATTGGTTTCTTGCAACCAATTCAATCAGCTCAATAGTCTCCTCTGGTGTCTTCTTCTTGTGCAATGAACCGCCTGCAGAAGTGTCTAGGCTCATCTTTGACATCTCTCCTAAGCCTTCATAAAAGATATCCAGTTGGGTCCACTTGGAGAACATGTCTGGAGGGCATTGCCTAGTCAGTAGCTTGTATCTCTCCCAAGCTTCATACAGAGTTTCACCCTCCTTCTGCTTGAAGGTCTGAACCTCCAACCTAAGCTTAGTCAGCTTCTTTGGTGGGAAAAATTTAGTGAGAAACTCTGTAACAACCTTTTCCCAAGTATTCAAACTCTCTTTTGGTTGGGAATCTAGCCATAGCTTTGCTTTATCCCTCAGAGCAAATGGGAAAAGCATGAGTTTGTACACCTCTGGGTTTACTCCATTTGTCTTCACAGTATCACATATCTACAGAAAATCAGAAATAAATTGATTTGGATCTTCATGAGGAAGTCCATGATACTGGCAGTTTTGTTGCACCAGGGTGACCAATTGTGGCTTTAACTCAAAGTTGTTTGCAGTTATAGGAGGCACCACAATGCTTTTTCGATAGAGATCCGCAGTAGGGGCAGAATAAGAGCCGAGCACTCTTCTCTGCTGATCTTCCCCATTCGGATTTACCACATTGGCATTAGCGTTATTATTTGCCATAGTAGATTTTGCAGTCTTGCAAAGTCTTGCTTGTTGTAAACGTCGCCTGAAAGTTCTTTCAGGTTCAGGATCAAAGTCTAAGAGATGTTCTTTGTCTCTGTTCCTGCGCATACACAAGCAGAAAACAAGAAGAAAAAAATGGGACTCTCTACGTCAGAGTGTAGAGAAGTCCCTGTGAGGTAACCTGTGTAAAATAATAAAAATAAAAAGATAAAAATAAAACTAATAGAATATAAAAAGTAAAAATAATAATAATAATAAAAAAAACAAAGTAAAACGAAGAAAAGAAAAAAAATGAAAATAAAAAATTAAAAAATAAAATAAACTAAAAAAACTGACGAGATTTAAATAAGGAAAATCGAAAGAAATTGAAATAAAAGAACACAGGGGATAGGGGGAAGGGACGTGAACGAGAGAACAAAGGAAATTTTTTTTTTGTAATAAAAAATAAACAAAAATGAAAAATAAAAATAAAAAAAATTAATAATAATAAAATAAAACTAGTAAAAAGGAAAATTATCTAATCTAAACAATCAAACAATGAATAGTTGTTAATCACAGTCAATCCCTGGCAACGGCGTCAAAAACTTGGTGCGGTATTTTTATAACCGCACTTACTAACCGGCAAGTACACTGGGTCGTACCAAGTAATACCTTACGTGAGTAAGGATCGATCCCACGAGGATTGATGGATTAAGTAACAATATCGTTTGATAGGATTAGTTAGACAGACAGAAAATAGTGTTGAGATGCAAATTGCAATATAAAAGACATTAAATAATATCAAAAATATTGCAGAAAGGCAAGTAATTAAGTTGGAAATAATATATGGAGAAGGCAGTTAAGGTTTCAGAGTTATCTATTTTCTGGATTGACTTTTCTTATTAACTAATTTTAATCATGTAAGATTTAATTCATGGCAAACTATTTATGACTAGACCCTAATTCCTTAGACCTTCCTAGTCTCCTCTAAAATTCATCAACTGCCAATTCCTTGGTCAATTAATTTCAATTAGAGGGTGATGATCGAATCCTAGTTTATATGCCACAAGAATCCTAATTATTCAAAGATAAAGGGATTATATTTCACGTATCCCGTTAAATACAAACAATTAGAAATTCAGGATAATATGTTTTCAAGCTATTGTTCAAGTAAAGAGCTTTTCCAAGTTTTACAGGAACTCAAATAGAACATGGGTCATACTTCCGTTCCACCCAATTTCATAAAATAAAGAACGAAAACAATTATTGAAATATAAATCAAAACATGAATTAAAATAGAAAATTAATATTATCAATCCATACAATAGACAGAGCTCCTAACCTTAACAGTGGAGGATTAGTTGCTCATGGAATATGAAATGTAAATTTTTATCGAGTAATGTTGTGTAATCTCCCCTTCCTAGAACCACCCTATTGGGATCCCTTTTATAACTAATCCTAATAATTTAAAAATTAAATTTCTAAAATTAAAATTAAAATAATATATTTTTCTAAAATAAGATTTGAATTTAAATTCGAATTAATTAACAAGTCTTTAGCTGATGGGTGGGACCACTTGATTTGTCCATTCTGCAGCTTCTAATATGTGATTTCTGGGCTAAGAACTGGGTCAAAACAGCCCAGAAATCGCCCCCAGCATTTTTCTACATTCTCTGCACGTGGCACATGTGACGCGTCCGCGTCGTCCACGCGTTCGCGTCATTTGTGCAGATTCCAGTCCACGCGTTCGCGTCAAGCACGCGATCACGTCATTGCGATTTCCTCCATTCCGCGCGGTCGCGTGAGCCATGCGTCCGCGTCGGTATTCACTGGTCATCTCCTTGGCTTCTTCTCTTTCTCTGCAGAAACTCCATCAAATTCTGCCAAATGCTACCTAAAATAAACAGTATTGTACAAAACTCAAAATAGCATCCATAGTGGCTAAAATATAATTAATTCTTAATTAAACTCAACAAATTAGATGCAAATTCATTAGGAAAAGATAGACAAGATGCTCACGTATCACCTAGCCAATGCCACTGCTCAAAGGAGCCGGAAATTCCTATATAGGAATATTGTCACAAGGTTTGGGGTTCCATACTCCATCACTACAGACAATGGCACCCAATTCACAGACGCGGGCTTCAGAAAGTTAGTAGCCGACTTAAACATAAAACACCAGTTCACCTCCGTTAAACATCCCCAAGCCAATGGACAAGCCGAAGTGGCCAACAAAGTCATATTGGCAGGGTTGAAACAGAGACTGCAAAATGCGAAGGGAGCTTGGGCTGAAGAACTTCCACAGGTCCTATGGGCATATCGAACTATGCCACATTCCACCACAAACGAATTACTGTTTCGATTAGCGTACGGAGTGGAGGCAATGATCCCAGTAGAGGTCGAGGAAGGGTCGCCTAGAGTAGTCCACTACAATGAAGAAGCCAACTCTCAACTTCAAAGGGAAGAGCTCGACCTACTTCCGAAAATCCAAGAAAGAGCTCGTATCAGGGAAGAAGCGCTAAAGAGCCAAATGGCTTCAAGATATAATCAAAAGGTAGTGCCAAGAGGTTTCACAGAGAATGATCTCATCCTAATCCGAAATGATATTGGAACAACTCGACCGGGAGAAGGAAAGTTGGCAGTAAACTGGAAAGAACCCTACCGAGTCATAGAATTACTTGGGAAGGGCTACTACAGACTGTCCGAACTCGATGGACGAGAGCTTCCTAGATCGTGGCACGCCTGCAACCTAAGAAGGTACTATAGCTAGAGAAGGTAAAAGATCTCATCATAGGATGCACTCTTTTTCCTGAAAAGGTTTTTTAATGTGGCACCTAGTTGAGATCCAGAAATTATCTGACTTAAAAGGATGAAAAACTCCATCATGTATATATTTGCACTTTCTTTTGAATAAAATATATTTTAGATATTCTACAAATTCTCAAGACGCATTAATCTGAAGCATTCATCGTCCGATTATAAAGCAACAGATCGGCAGAAAGTGAAAAACAGATTCACTGCACGATCACGATAAAAGACCAATAAAGATGAAAACGCGATTCATCTAAAGGTCGACCAAAGAAAGATAGAAACCACCTTCTACAAATCGGCAAAGATGAACACAGAATAATGCAAGAAGTTATCGAAAGTGATTCGAAAAAAGAACCTGACGAGGTCTTATGGATTGCTAAATAATAACTTAAAGACTGGCCGACGTTGAGAAGTCGGACCAAGTCAACCCAAGTTATCAGCAAATTCCTGGAAAGAGGTTTGGCCAACCCTATAAAAGAGGAATTGCTATAACTTAGAAGAGATCGATGTGACGAAGTCGGTCTCCTACGAAAAACAAGTTATAAAAGTAATCCTTGAAAGAGACCTGACAAAGGTCCAAGAAAGAGGATTACAAAAAATAACTTAGAAGAGGACGACGTAAAGAAGTCGACCTCCTACAAACAAGTTATAAAAGTAATCCCTGAAAGAGACCTGACAAAGGTCCAAGAAAGAGGATTACAAAAAATAACTTAGAAGATGACGACGTAAAGAAGTCGACCTCCTACAAACAAGTTATAAAAGTAATCCCTGAAAGAGACCTGACAAAGGTCCAAGAAAGAGGATTACAAAATAACTTAGAAGAGATCGACGTGATGAAGTCGGTCTCCTACAAAAAACAAGTTATAAAAGTAATCACTGAGACCTGACAAAGGTCCAAGAAAGAGGATTACAAAAATAACTTAGAATAGGACGACGTAAAGAAGTCGGTCTCCTACAAACAACAAGTTATAAAAGTAATCCCTGAAAGAGACCTGACAAAGGTCCAAGAAAGAGGATTACAAAAAATAACTTAGAAGAGGACGACGTAAAGAAGTCGACCCCCTACAAACAAGTTATAAAAGTAATCCCTGAAAGAGACCTGACAAAGGTCTAAGAAAGAGGATTACAAAATAACTCGGAAAAGAACGATGCAAAGAAGTCGGTCTCCCACAAATAAGTTGTAAAAGTAGTCCCTGAAAGAGACATGACAAGGGTCCAAGAAAGAGGATTACAAAAATAACTGGAAAGCGGACCAACGTGAAGAAATCGGTTACGGAGTGCTAGAAATAAATACAAGTAAAAGCGAGAAAATCGAAATACAAGTTGGACCCACATATCCACAACCTCAAAGGATCCAAGCTACAAGCAATAAGTATAAAGCAATCCGAAGAGGCCGAGCAGTAAGGCTCTAACACTCTCAAAACCCAGAAAGGTGTCAAGACAAGTACAAACAAGCATAATATATAATACAATATTATAACAAGCTTCAGGGTCAGGCCCAAAAAGCTTGAAAGCTACTTGTTATTTTTTCAAAATCAAAAGTTGCTAAACAAGCAACCAAAAGGAGTATCAACAGTCAGCATAATATTCAAGACTACAAAATAAAGAGTTTAAAAGCCCACAAGTCGGGCTATCCACACAAATATCCAAGAAAATTTAGCTAAGATCAGAAGACTTCTCGGCATCATCAGTCTGAGGTGAAGGAGGACGAGCTTGGAGAGGCACTGCACCACTGTACCGTCGTCCCTATTCAGAATTTGACAATCGGGATCTAATTCTGGACGAACGATCCCAGCGGGAGGAGCTATAGAAGTCAACACTTTAGCAGCAGGTATAGGGGGAGGCCCGACGTCATCATCATCCTGGTCATCCGGGACAATCTTACCATCCCTTACAACGTTGTCCAAGATGAAGAGAGTAAGGTCAACCTCAGGAGCAAGAACTTGAACCTGCTCCTTTAAATTATCATAAGCAGCATTTACGCTGCCGACAAGATGACCTTGGAGCTCGGAGTAGTCAACTCGGGCAGACTCCAACTCCTCTCTCAGACGTATTACTTCCCGATAAGATGTGATGTAATTGTCCTTATGCCTCAACGCAGTGTCCTCGGCCAACCTCACAGAGGCCGCCAGGGCAAGAGAGCTAGCCTTCTCATTCTCCAGATCCTTCTCCAGTTTAGCTACTTTCACCTCAAGCTCCTCCTTCAAGCCATTCATCCGATCAAACTCTTGTTTGGCCTCCTCTATGAAGGCTTTGGTGGCATGAAGAGGAAGATTTTGAGCATTCTGATATAGGGTAGCCCCCATATAGGCCATCTTGATGCTACTCCGAGTTATGAAGTCCAAATGGTGAAGGAGAGAGGCGTCGTCAGTAGGGACGACACCATAAGGACGGATCTGTTGGTCAACAAACTCCACCGCATCAAAGTCAAGAGCGTCGAGGTTGAAAGGCTCAATCGTTTTTTGTTTTTTGTTGGGAGGAGCACCAGAAGTAGCGACAGAAGTCTGTGGAGGGTCAGCCAGACGAACTCGAGGAGTAGGGATCACCTTCTTCGGCCCAGGAGAACTCGGCACGGGCGGCTTCATTGGAACTTGAGAAGATCCCTCTCCCGCCACCTTGGCCGAGATATTTTGAGCAGCAGCAGCCTTCTTTGCCTTTTTGTAGGCCTTCATGGAATCATTGTTTTTCGACATCTCTGAAAATACAGAATCGACCACATCAATGGGTTACAATCACAAAAAGAAGAAGAAAAACTAAAAAGCAAGTATAGAAACAAGTCAGACAGTACCCAAAGCAGTTCGAATCAAAGATGGATCACTCAAAAATCTTTTCGTATCAAGATGGGATGGTTCCCCTCATAAATCTTCAAGAACAATTACAAAAGCCCGCTCAACCTCGTCAAGCATCTCCCATGTATAGCGAGACACTCTCACATTCTTTTTCCATTCTAGAGGAAAGGCAGGCTCATCATTTTCATCAAGAAAAAGGGGCGGGCCCCCTCAACAGCACGGACTCGGAAGAAATAATTCTTAAAATATTTAAAAGATTCATCATACATGGCAAAAACTTTATGCCCCTGGGCCGACCTGAAAGAAATCCAAGAACCTTTCTTTTTGGAAGACCCTCCGGGCTTGGCAGAAATAAAAAGATAGAGGAAAAGAGTCTGAGAAGGTGTTATGCCTAACTCTTGGCAAAGCAGCTAAAAAATCTTGATAAAACCCCAGGAATTCGGATGAAGCTGGGATGGAACAATATTACAAGACCACAACAAGTCAGTCTCGAAAGCAGTAAAAGGAAAAGTAATGTCCAACTGGCTGAAGAAATATTCATAGATGTAGAAAAAGGGACGCTCCCCCTCGACAGAAGTAGGAAAGCGAACCCTCTTGTCAGAGTCTGGCGCCACAAGCTCATAATCTCTCTCTCGGGCACCACCACCACAAACCCTATGACGTTTCCTCAGCTCTACAAAAAACTCAGCATCCACAACAGAGACACACATTAAGACAAGGGAGTCCAGCCAATCGGACATCCCCTCGGGAACTTTAGAAGACATCTCTACAATGTTATGACGAGACGACATGAGGCCAACTAATCCTACAATAAGAAAAGAAGATTGGATTACTAAAAAACATCTCAGACGAGGGGCAAAATAACTCGACTAATATGACACAGAAGAACAAACAGCAAAGGAAAACCCCAAGACTCAAACCAAAGCCCTGTGGCATCCTTTGGAGGCAATAACAAAGCAAGGATTCAGGAAAAATCTACAGTTTACATCCATCTCTCAAACAAGAAAAGTCAAATCACAAACATTTCAGAAAATCAAAACTTTACCACAAAACTAAAGACAAAGCAACCAAGACGAGAAGAAATTGCAAATGGAACCAATCTGGAAAAAAGCAGAGTTTCAGAAGGGTTGAAGATGGAAAGACGGAATCGCCAGATCGCTGAATGACGCCGCAAAGGCAAAATGTAGGTGAAAAGCAGAAGGTGAGAGAACGAAGGGAGAAGTTACAAAGAAAGATGAAGGAGAGAAACCATTTTCTGAGTGCAGAAATTCAAAATAAAGCCAAAGAAAACGGGGCAATTAATACCAATTAATGAAGGTATTAAACCCTCGCACATTTCCAAGAACAAAGCGCTAATACACGAGTGCGCGCTTTTTAGAAGAAAAAACGTTCCACATTCAAAAAGGTCCTACAAAGGAAGGAATCGACTAAATGCTTGAGTTCGGCTTCACTAGAGAAGGACCGAAGTCAAGGACTCGACCTCAAAAAAGAAGACTGAGCTCAAGCAGGGGCACTGTTCATACCCTGGGTCGAGCTACCCGACCTGGGATGATTGGCGACAAAGCGACCGACCTCTTCAGGTCAGACTATCCGACCTCTTCCTAAAAGAGCTCGGCCAAATCAATAGGAAAGCCCAAAAAAGGGCCCAACCCAAGGAATACGCCTCAGATCCAAAGGCAGCCCAAAGCCGATAGAGATAAGGGCGGTTCCATAGAAGATAAGCTGACCTCACCAAAAGATAAGATAAGATAAGATAACCAACTTATCTTATCTAAAAAGGTCACTCAACAACTACTATAAATACACTGGAGCACCCAGGTATAACTCATACTCTGATTCTACTAAAAACCTGTTTAATATCCATGCTAACTTAAGCATCGGAGTCTTTTGCAGGTACCCCCACCCTCCGGTGACGAAGAATCAGCAGTGCAGCTAGATCAACGAGTCGGACGCAACCGTTCCGGTCGCCACTCACCAGCCGTACACGTCGGCACCGACCCGTACTGAAGATCTCGACCGAGATCGACCTCCAGTTTCAGGTAACCCTCGGAACAGTTTCTCATAGATAATATATAATGTTTTTTGAAAACATAGGCTAGATGACCATAGGATAGGTTAGAAATGTGGAAATATGTTAATGCTAGTAACCTTGATGGAAATGTCGAACTACATTGCGAATGAGTTGATGAATGATGATTTTGTTAAGTTGGTTGTAGGAATTATGTTAATTAATGTTGTCGATGGGAGTTGATGAATGTGAGTATTGACGATGAAAGATTGAGGATTGGTTGAGTTATATATATATATATATATATATATATATATATATATATATATATATATTAAGATTGAAGATTGGTTGAGTTATATATGTGTGTGTGTGTGTGTGTGTGTATTTGTTGAATAATGAATGAATTGGGAGTTGGAAATGATTTTGATATTGGAATTAGTTTGGCTTATTGGAAATAATTTAAAAAGGGTTTGAAAGGTGGTTTGGTTAGGACGCGAGAAGGGTGGCAAAGTCCAAAATTTAAAGGAGATGTTGTCGAAATTTTTATAAAAATTGGAGATTTAGTTTGAAGTATTATTTAGATAAGTATGAATAAAAGAATTATATTTTTTGACTTTGATTTATAAAGAAAAGAAATGCATTATGTTTTGGAACTTAATTTATTAAGAAAAGTATTATGTTGGAGTTTCAATTTATCAAGAAAAGTATTATGTTTTGAGTTTTACTTAGTTAAGAAGAGAATTATGTTTTGAGTGTGAATTATTGATGAACAAAATGGGAGGTGTGATGATGATAATTGTTGAATAAATTGAATGATGAAGAGGATGAATTTGATATGAAATTGTTTTGTGGGGATCGTGGTTATTTGCCGCCCACCATATTTTAAAGAAAATTGTTTTGTGGGGGTCGTGGTTATTTGCCGACTACCAAATTTGATAAGAAATTGTTTTGTGGGGATCGTGATTATTTACCGCCCACGTGTGTGCTGTTTTCCAATTGAAAAATGTCTATGGGATCGAGGTCGTTTACTACCCGCAGATGGTGGGGATCGAGGTGGTTTACCGCCCACCAGGTGAGGATCCTAGTACTGTACCGCTCACCAGTTTTCAAGAGGACGATGTCCGGGTTAGCTACCGGACATGTCGGGTTGGCTGTATAATCGACAGATGAGACTCACCAGCCATAGGGTAGGCATACATCATATGCATATGTGTGTTTTGTTTGATTGTGCATTAATTGGGCTTGCCTATGTGATTACTATGCTTGCCTGCTATATTCGCTACCTGCTGTATTTGTATCCTACTTGTGTTTGCTTTGTCTGTATTGCTTGTATGTGCAGCAGTGTTTTGGAGGATTGGAGGAAAGCGGAAGTTAGGGCTTAAGTTAGAAAGGAATTAGAAATAAGAACCTTAAATAACCTACCTTGTTTATGGTTTTCCATTTATAAACTTTAAGATTTAAATCTGAATGTCGAAGTTCTAGGATCACCTCTGGCTTTTTCGGGACCTTATATATTATGTATGTGAGCATCATTACCATGTTGAGAACCTCCGGTTCTCATTCCATATCTATGTTGTTGTTTTTAGATGCAGGTCGAGATGTGCCTCGGTGAGCATTTGGAGGTTTCTCTGGCAAGCAAAGTTGGGAAGTTATATTTTGGGGTTGTCTGTTATGTATTTTCTGTTCATAGATTCTCCTATGTATATATATATATAGATAAATGATGTTTAATCCTCTTAGAGGCTTTTTGAATAATTATGTGTTTTCTTTATGCATGTTAGGTTATCTTGGGATATATACTTATGCTTATATATGTATTTATACTCCGGTTAGCCTTAGCTTCGCAGGTTGCATCCGGAATTTGATATTCTGTATTTTGGTACTCAACTCTTTGTATATACTCACGTCTTACCCTTATCTTTTTTCCATTTTTACGTTTACGAGTGTAATGCGCTTTTCTTTTTGTGGTTTTTGCTTAAACCTTTCTTCAAGGCTCCTAGTTACATATTTCTTCAACTATATCTACATATATATTTTATTCTTAGAGGTCGTCGTAATACCTTACCATCTTTGTTTTACGACTTAAGCGTAAGGCTCTATGTGGTAGGGTGTTACAGCAAATATGGTTGTTTACACTCTCACCGAAGGGTAGTCCAACAATAGACCACCATTCTTAAATGGAAAAAATTACACCTACTAGAAGAAAAGGATGAGGATCTTTCTACAATCCATGATTACAATATGTAGAAGATAATCATAAATGGTACAGATGTTCCAACAAAGACCAATGTTGAAGGTGACGTTATTTCGAAAGAAGAGGTCGAGTAGAATGATGAAAAACAAGAAGAAAGTGGAGCTCAATGCCAAGGCTATCAACATGATGCACTGCGCCATTAGGCTTGTGAAATTTTAAAAGGAGGCAAGATGCAAAATTGTAAAAGAGGTTTAGGATAAACCCCAAGTCACACAACAAGTAAAAGAGACAAGGATAGATATACCTATACCTCGAAAGGAGTATGAAATGTTCTTTATGAAGGAAGGAGAAACCATTGATGAAATATTTGAAAGATTTTTAATCATCATCAACAGCTTGAATGCTATGAAAATGAATCATACCAAACCAGTTTTTATGAGAAAAATCATTAGGAGCATGACAATAGAGCAGAAAATAAAATGTACAATCATAGCCAAGAGTAATAATATGAATAAAATGACTTATGATGAGTTGAGAGAAAAATTACTAGCCTATGAAACTACACATTTTACCTGTGATTCAAAATAGAAATGACTGGCTTTAAAATAAAAAAAAAGATCCATCAGAAGATGATTACGATGATATGTTTTCTGATGAATTTGTATTTTTTGCTAGGAGATTGAGAAGATTGATGAAGAGAAAAAGCAAGAATAGAAGCTCAAGCTTGAAGGACTACAAGAAGGATCTTAGCAAAGTCATTTGTCATTATCATAAAGAAATTGGTCACTACAAATTTAATTGTCCAATACTCAAGAAGGAGGACAAAGTGAAGAGGAAAAAGAAAAAAAAAGTGTTGATGGCTTCATGGGAGGACATTGAAAATGATTCGGATAGTGAAAATGAATCTAAACATGAAGCTCAAGTATGTTTTATGGCCGGACATGACCAACTCGATGAGGTAGATTACTTTGACTTATCTAAAGAAGATTTGCATATTATCATAAATGATTTAACTGTTCATGCTGTTAAACTTTTAGTTAGATATGAAAAATGCAAAATGAAAAATGATTCTTTGAAAGCGGTAAATAATTTTCTCAAAGAGAAAATGAAGAAAATTAAAAGTGCTTTAAATTTAATTGAAGAAAATAGATTTCCAAAATCTGAAATTGAAAAATACAAAGGAAAGCACATGGTCAATGCTTCATTAAATCTTATTGTTGAAAATGAAAGATTACATGAGATGATTAGAGGTTTAAATCATGATTTAGCTCAAATTGCTTAAAGTTCCAGCAACTTGGATAAATTATTAACTTCTCAAAAATCTTTGTTTGAAAAATCTGGTCTAGGTTATGTTGGGAGAAGTGATGCAGTTTTTGAGGAACCTTATGTTAAAACTGAAGCATCAACTTCAAGGACCAAAAATCACCAAACCTTAGATCATTCTCAAAAATTAGCAAAGAGAAAACATTGTCACAAATGCAATAGACATGGTCACACTTCTCCTTAATGCTTTATTTTTGAAAAAAAAATATTGGCGATAAAGTGTACAAAGTTGTTAATGATTTCAATGCTCTTAGACAACCAAGTTGGATTAACATTAAAAGATCCAAATTAATTTGGATACCTAAGGTTATTTAAAGCTTTCTGCCGATTTGTCTTACATCCAAAAAAGAAGGACATGTGGTACTTAGATACTGGATGCTCAAGGCATATGATCGAAAAGTCAACTTTCTTCATCAAGCTTAACAAATATGGTGGAGAATTTGTGTCTTTTTGTGATATTTTGAGTATTAGTCAACTTTGTGATTTAGAATATTGGGTGATTTTCAAAAAGATTTAATGCATAGTTGTAGATGAAAATCTGGTGATGTTGTTTGTTGCAGATAAATGTGATAATGTGTATGGTCTCGCTCTAGATAAATTAAAAAGTCAAAATATAGCTTTCTTTATTTTAATAAATTCTAAAAAATGGCTTTGGTATAAGAGATTAGGACATGCAAGCATGTTTCAAATATCTAAATTTGTGAAAAATGATTAAGAAGTCTTCCGAAAATTAAGTTTGACAAGGATATCAGTTTGATGAGCGCTAGAGACTGATTTAGAATTTCACAAGTTTAAATGCTCAAATGCGTTGTAGGTATAATCATAAACTGGCAACTAACACTATCAAAGTTTAGTAAAAATGTCATAAATACCGGGAGTTTTAATCCCGGGTCATTTTCCATTAGACTTGCAATAGAATGCACATCATTGGTTATGGAAATCGGGATTTGAACGCAATATAACAATTAAATTACAAGGAAATAAAATAATGAGCAAGTAAATCATAAACTAAGCAAACATGGAATAAAGGGATAACAATTAAAATGATAACTACACTATAAAGCAACTAAATTAAGCTAGAAGTGATTAAGAAAATGAACTAATAAAGAGATAAAATTTAAGTGCTTAAAGGGTCTTGGCTAGAGTTGAGAGTCAAGGATTCCTATCCTTGTCATTAATCACAAGCATGACAATTGTTAAAAGTTAATCCCACTTCGTCAACCTCTAACATTGAAAAAAGTCAAGTAGGCATTGTAAAATTTGAATAATTAATAAATAATTAACTCTTAAATTAATATTTATTGGTAGAAAATTAGAAAATTAAATTTTATAGTTTAATGTGATAAAATAAATTAAAAAAAGAATTTTGATACTAATTGTAAAGAATTTGGCTCAAGATTGGGTCGAACAGGCCGAACCGGTCGAACCGGATCCAAACTGGGCCCGTAGGCCCAACCCATTCACTTAAATAAATGATCTCAGCTCATTTCTCTCTCCTCATGCATGCTGAAACGTTGAATGGTCAGCAAGGAAGGAAGAACACCTTCCAACAAATACAAACCCTCACTTGATAATCAAATCCACATAACTTTTGATCCGGAGCTCCGATCGCCGCACCGTTTGCGGCCAAGCGATCGCAGTGTCGAGCTCTACAAAGCCCAGTATGTTATAAGGTAAGGAAGCCATGTTTCCTTCCTCAATTTCTTCCCTCCCAATTTCAAAATTTATGAACAATTATGTTGAAAATTGTTTAATTTCAGTGTTTAGGTTCGAATTAGCTTGCGGGTTTTGTCGGGTTTAGCTCACTGAGTTATGGACAAGGTAAGCTTCTTCACCCTCTTGGTGTAATAATGAGTTAATGAACTCTATGTTGATTATAGTGGTAATTATGTTGTTAGATTGGAATTTGGTTGTGAAGTGGAATTAATTTGAGGATATGGAAGCTTGAGATCAATTTTGGAAGCTAGGTTCTAGTGCGAGAAATTGAACTCCACAAGTTTTGCACAGATGAACCGGTAAGTGCATCGCGTCGTCCAAGTAATACCTCAGGTGAGTGAGGGTCGAATCCCACAGAGATTGTCGGATTGAGCAAGCAATGGCTATCTTGCAAATCTTAGTCAGGTGGATAGAAAAGATAGTGGTTGTGAAAATGCATAGAAACATAATAAGGAAAGAATTACTGAATTGGTGTGAAAACAGTGATAAGAAATCGGTTGAGATAGTGGTTTTGAATCAACTTTTCTTACTGTCTACTCCAACAATGGATGAATCATTCCATGGCAAACTGTAAGTGATTAACGCCAGGGCTAGTGGTCATTAATCTCTTATGCTTCAGATCAAACGTCAGTGCTAATGGTCATTCAATCTGAATGAAAGTGAAGCTCTAGCAATTCAATCTCTGATGATCCTACTCAAAATGCCACAGACAAGGTCGGATCTTTCGAATCGGAGAATGACGCTTTATGATTCTAGCTCATACCACAAAGGCCCTAATCGCACCAGATTTCGGCTGAACTGATGTCTCCAAGTCCTCAATGGATTATGGATTATCCGTCTAAGAGATGTATAATTAAGCTTGTGATTCAATGCTATCCCGCTAGGGACTCGCAAGAATCCATGTAGAAAACGGGTCATACTCTCGAAAGGGGCGTGTAATAGTGTGCTTCCAGCCTCTTCTTGAGTCTCTTCTTTATCTAGTTCCTCAACAGTGTGTACCATCTTAGGCTTAGCCTCCTTGGTATTAATGAGGGCCTTACACTCTTCTCTTAGATTCACTTCTGTGTTTCTAGGAAGAGTGTTATGGGGTCTTTGAATTTTCTGAGGAAGGTTCCTCTGAATGATTGCACTGCACTCCTTAGTAAGCACCATAGTCTCTACTTCCCTCCAATCCTTCTTGTTATTCAGTATTTCCTTCATGAACTTAGCATATGAAGGCATTTATTCAAGAGCCTCTGCAAAGGGGATTTTAATCTCCAGTTTCTTGAAAGCTTCTAAGAATTTGGCAAATTGCCTATCTTTTTCTGCTTTCTGGAGTCCTTGAGGGTATGATAACTTGGCCTTGTACTCAAGGGCCATGAGTGGTGCAGGGTGAGTGTCTATAGTGCCTATAGAAGGGCTACCAGCTTGCTTAGGAGAGGTGTTCTCAGCACTTACACGTGTCTGGCCTCCCTTGGACTGGCGTTCAATGCCTAGACTGCCCCTTTCTGGGAGTTGGATGCCTGGGCTACCTCCTATTGGGTGTTGAATGCCCTGGCTGCCCCCCTCTGGGTGTTGGATGCCCTGGCTGCCCCCTTCTGGGCTTTCAGCGCTCTCATGAGTGCCTTGAACTACAGCTTGTTCATCTTCTGCCAGCTCTTCTCCCTGCCTCTTACTGTTCTGAGGCTGGGTGTTCAGGGTACTCCTTAATTAAAAAGCTTGGCTCTCTTCTCTTATCTGTTCAGATAAGTGCTGTTTATCCTGGTTTAACCGTGCTTCCATATTCCTTATGGAGGCTTTGGTCTCCTGCATGAAGCCTTGTTGGCTCTTTACAAGTTATGCTATTGCAAGTGCCAGGTCAAGAGTACTCTGAGGCTGTGGAGGCTGAGGAGGAGGGTTGGTAACTGAACTTTACAGGCTCAACACTTGTTGTGTGAGAAATTTTAGCTGCTGGACTAAAGATTTATTTTGTTCATGGATAGCGAATTCGGTTGACACTCCGTTGTCCTCCCTTTTCATTGAGGTCTTCTCTAATAAGTATAGGTATTGATTGTTAGCCACCATCTCAATGAGTTCATTGGCCTCCTCTAGAGTATTCTTATGTGTAAAGAGTCACCCGCAGAATTATCCAAGGATACCTTGACTCTTTCAGAGAGTCCGTCATAGAAGATATCCAGCTTGACCCACTCTGTGAACATTTCAATGGGACATTTTCTGAGCATCAACTTGTACCTTTTCGAGGCGTCATAAAGAGACTCATTATCCTCTTGTTTAAGGCCTTAAATGTCCAGTCTTAGCTGGGTTAGCTTCTTTGGGGGAAAGAACTTGTTTAGAAAATTGTTGACTACCTGACTCCAAGTATTCAAGCTCCCCTTGGGTTGGACATCCAACCAATCCTTTGCTTGATCTCTCAAAGAAAATGGGAAAAGTATCATCCTATAGACTTCAGAATCCACTCCCTTGGTCTTTACAGTATCACAGATCTGCAGGAAGTCAGAGAGGAATCTAGTGGGGTCTTCCTGAGGAAATCTGTGAAACTGGCAAGTTTGTTACACCAAGATGATCAACTTTGTGTTGAGCTTAAAATGAGTTACTCCAATAGGAGTGATAAACCACTATTTTATGGTTTATATTGTGTTTAATTGTGTGGTTTTATCATGATCCTTACTCACTTATTCATTAAATTAGCATGCATTTATATTTCCTTCCTGAAATTATTACATGTTTGAAAACTGCTTCCTAGAGACTTTTAATTATGTATTTTTAATTCTCCTTTATTCCATTCGATGCCGTGATCTGTGTGTTGAGCGTTTCAGGCTTTATAGGGCAAAAAATGAGTTGGAGATTGGAAAGAAAGCTAGCAAAAATAGAAGGAACACAAGAAATTGAGGAGATGACCAGCGAGAAACGATGCGGTCGCATGGACGACGCGACCGCACCGAGAAGATCAAATCGCAGTGACGCGGTCGCATGGCTCACGCGACCGTGCAGATTGGAAAAGCACGAGCGACGCGGAAGTGTGGACGACGCGAACGCATGGAAAGGAAAAGCGTGAATGACGCGTCCGCATGGATGACGTGATCGCGTGACAAGCGCGATCTGCATAATCTGCAGAATTTGCTGGGGGCGATTTTGGACCCTATTTTGACCCAGTTCTTGGCCCAGAACAGCAGACTAGAGCCAGAGAACATGCAGAAACCAAAGACAACATTCATTCTACACAGTTTTGGTTTTTTAGATCTAGTTTTACTCCTCCTCTAGGTTTTCTCTCTACACATTTATAGTTCTTAGGATTTTTAGTTTCTCTAGCTTTTTGCATTGGGATATTGAGAAGAGTTATTACTTCATCAAGACTTCGTCATTCTAGTTCGTTTTCTTCACTTGGCTTACTCTTCCATGTTCCTTGCTTTGTTTAATTTTACCATTGGAATATTTTTAAGATTATTTAATACAAGGATCACTTTTATTTTTAATTGATTATTTTTTAATTTTTATTTACAATGTCTTTCTTTAATTCCTTTTCATATGCTATGAATTTTACCTTTACAATGAGTGAGTAGTTCCCTAACTTGATGGGGAGTTGATTGAAAGGAACCCTTGAGTTGGAAGGTTCAAGAGAAAGATTGTAATTGGGTTCTTGTTGGATTGCTCTCTAATTCCTGACACCAATCCTTCCCAGAGTGGATTGGGACTTGTGAATAGAACAGCATTCCAACTTATTTTACCTTCTTTTATTTAGTAAAGGATAACTAAACGAAATAAATCTTAATTGTCAATTAATCTTAAGAATGTTCCATCAAGAATAGGGCTTCCATGTAATCAACTCCCAGTCAAGGCTTTTATTTACATTATTCAATTTCATCAATTTAATTTCCTGTTTACTCAACTCAAACCTTTTCAAAAACATCTGATTAATAAAATAGCACCATTTCCTGCAACTCGTTGGGAGACGACCTGGGATTCATACTCCCAGTATTTTAATTTCAATTTTCTGTGACACCTTTCTAAATTGATAGGCGGATTTCTGGCGAATTAAGAACTATACTTGCAATGTATATATTTTAACAATTTTTAATTCGCTAATTTCTGCCCGCATCAAGGAGGTATACTAATGTTCCTTCCATAGAAGTTAGGAGTGGGAGCTGTATAAGATCCCAAGGTTCTTCTGGGTTGTGCATCCTCATTTGGATCCATAGTAATTTTTGGTATTCATGCACAAGCAAGAGACAAAGAAAAGTGGGAGTCTCTATGTCAAAGTATAGAGAACTCTCAATGAGATACCCAAGAAGAAAGAACAAGAATTAAAAATTCCATTTGTTTCAAAAATAAATAAAAATAGAAAGAAAAAATAATTATGAAATTCGAAAAATTTTAAAAAATTAGAAAGAAATGTGCGTAAAAAATGTTTAAAATTCAAAAAGAAAGAGAAAAGAAAAATTAAAGAAATACCAAATTTAAAATTAAAACAAGATAAAGCAAACAATTAATTAAAAAATTTGAAAATAAGATAAAAGATTTGATTTTAAAAATTTTTGAAATTAAAAAAAAAAAAAGAAAGTCAAAAAAGGATCTTGAAAATTAAAATTGGAAAGAAAAAGTCAAATACAGATTAAGAAAGATAAGATTTGAAAAGATTTAATTTTTAAAATTTTTGAATTTGAATTTTGAAAAATATTTGATTTTGAAATTTGAAATTGATTTAAGATAAGATAAAGATTTGAAAAGATAAGATATGATAAACATTTGAAAAATTTTTGAAAGGAAAGATATGATAAAGATTTGAAAAGATTAGATGTTAAAATTAAAATTAAAAATTGAAATTTTACCAACAAGTAAATACCAAACTTAAAATTTTTGAAATCAAAAGACTATAATTTTCGAAAATTTGGAAGAAAAAATACAAAAAGACACCAAACTTAAAAATTTTAATATCAAACAGAGAAAAAATACCAAGAACAATTCGAACACAATGAAGAACACTCAAGAACACTTTTCGAAAATTTAAGAAAAGAAAAACACAAAGAAATACCAAACTTAAAAATTTTAAAATAAAACACACTAATTTTCGAAAATTTTTAAAAGAAAAAATTAAAAGCTACCAAACATAAAGTTTTGAAATCAAACAAGAAAAATAACAAGAACAATTCGAATACCAAGAAGAAAAACCAAGAGCAATTTTTGAAAATTAAAGAAAAAGATGAAAACAAAAAGGGACATCAAACTTAAAAATTTGACACTAGACTCAAACAAAAAATAAAGATTACTAAAGAAAAGAAAAGGTTTTGAAATTTTTTTGAAAAAGGAACAAGAAACACAATTGAAAGAACAATTAAACCTCAAAAAGTACCTAATCTAAGCAGCAAGATAGTCCGGTAGTTTGTCAATCTCAGAACAATCCCCGGCAACGGCGCCAAAAACTTGGTGCGCGAAATTGAACTCCGCAAGTTTTGCACAGATGAACCGGCAAGTACACCGGGTTGTCCAAGTAATACCTCAGGTTAGTGAGGGTCAAATCCCACGGAGATTGTCAGATTGTGCAAGCAATGGCTATCTTGCATATCTTAGTCAGGCGGATAGAAAAGATAGTGGTTGTGAAAAACTCATAGAAACAGAATAAGGAAAGAATTACTGAATTGGTGTGAAAACAGTGATAAGAAATCGGTTGAGGCTTCGAAGATGCTTCTTCTTTCTGAATCAACTTTTCTTGCTGTCTACTCCAACAATGGATGAATCATTCCATGGCAAACAGCAAGTGATTAATGCTAGGGCTAGTGGTCATTAATCTCTTTTGCTTCAGATTAAACGCCGGTGCTAATGGTCATCCAATCTGAACGAAAGTGAAGCTCTAGCAATTCAATCTCTGATGATCCTACTCAAAATGCCGCAGACAAGGTCGGATCTTCCAGATCGGAGAATGACGGTTTATGATTCTAGTTTATACCACAAAGGCCCTAATCGCCCCAGATCCTGGCTAAACTGATGTCTCTAAGTCCCCAACAGAATTGTGGATTAGCCGTCTAAGAGATGTATAATCAAGCTTGTGATTCAATGCTATCCCGTTAGGGACTCGCAAGAATCCAAGTAGAAAACGGGTCACACTCTCGTTCCACCCGGTTCCATTAGATTGAAGAGTGAAGATACATCTTAGAATGGAATCAAACACAGATTGAAATAGAAACAGTAATATTATTAATCCATGAGAATCAACAGAGCTCCTAACCTTAACTTAGGAGGTTTAGTTGCTCATACTTTACAGAAGTAATAGAAGTAATGTGTCTGTGCTTCTCCCCTCCTGGGAGGCATAATCCACAGGAAGAAGGAAGTCTCTTATTTATAATAAAATACTAGACCTAAAAGATGTTCCTCATAATTAAAAATTACAAAAATGTGATAAACTAAGCTAAAGGGTGCGAAAATGCACTTCTAGGCCTACTTGGTGAGTGTTTGGGCTGAGCTTTTGGTGAATCCACGTCCTAGTGCTCCTCTTGGGGCGTTTGATGCCGAGTTTGATCCCTTTTGGGCGCCCAAATGCCAACTTGCTCCCTTTGGGGCGTTGAACGCCATAAAGGGGATATTTTTGGGCATTCAACGCCCATTTTGGGCCATCATTTCCAAAGATAAGTATGGATTATTATATATATCTGAGAAGCTCTAGAATTTAGCTTTCCAATGCCATTGAGAACACATCATTTGAACCTCTGTAACTCCAGAAATGCTTGTTTGAATGCATAGAGGTCAGAATCTGACAGCATCTGCAGTCCTTTCTCTGTCTCTGAATTAGACTTTTCCAAAACTTGCCAGAATCACCCAAAAATCACCTAAAATCATAAAAAACCACAAAGACTCAAATTAGCATCCAAAAAATAATTTTTGCACTAAAACCTACTAAAATATATTAAAACTCAACAAAACATAACTAAAATGCCATGAAAACAATGCCAAAAAATGTATAAAATATCCGCTCATCAGGTTCATTGGTGAAGGGTTGTGGTTGATAAGCTTGTGGTGCGGGAACGCTTGAGGTGTTCTGGTTTTTATCGGGAAATCGACCAAGGTATGGCTTCGATTTTTCGTATCTAAAATATAATGTATTGTGAAAACTTAGGCTAGTGACCCTAAGATAGGAAATGAATTATTGATGTTGTTGATTGATAGAGATGGATTGTATTATTATGAATGTGGCTATTGATTTCGGAGATTATGATAGAAGCTTGTATGTATGATGTGATTGGTGCACGAATTGTGAATCACACTTTTCACAACGCGTACCACTAACCAGCAAGTGCACTGGGTCGTCCAAGTAATACCTTACATGAGTAAGGGTCGAATCCCACGGAGATTGTTGGTTTGAAGCAATCTATGGTTATCTTGTAAATCTTAGTCAGGAAGTCAATTATGTTTATCAGTTGAATTGTGAATAACCAAGAGAACATAAATTAAAGATTACTTGTTGTGCAGTAATGGAGAATATGTTGGAGTTTTGGAGATGCTTTGTCTTCTGAATCTCTGCTTTCCTCTGTCTTCTGATTCACGCACGCACGCCCTCCTATGGCAAGCTGTGTGTTGGTGGATCACCGTTGTCAATGGCTACCTTCCGTCCTCCCAGTGAAAACTACGCTCACGCGCTCTGTCACAGCACGGCTAATCACCGGTTGGTTCTCGATCCGGTTGGAATAGGATTTACTATCCTTTTGCGTCTGTCACTAACGCCCAGCCTTCAAGAGTTTGAAGCTCGTCACAGTCATTCAATCCTTGAATCCTACTCGGAATACCACAGACAAGGTTTAGACTTTCCGGATTCTCATGAATGCTGCCATCAGTTCTAGCTTATACCACGGAGATTCTGATTAAGGAATCTAAGAGATACTCATTCAATCGTATATAGAACGGAGGTGGTTGTCAGGCACACGTTCATGAATTGAGGAAGGTGATGAGTGTCACAGCTCATCACCTCCATCACAGTTAAGCGCGAATGAACATCTTAGATAGGAACAAGCGTGTTTGAATGGAAAACAGAAATACTTGCATTAATTCATCGAGACACAGCAGAGCTCCTCACCCCCAACAATGGGGTTTAGAGACTCATGCCGTCAGAGAATACAAAGTTTAGATCTGAAATGTCATGAGATACAAAATAAGTCTCTAAAAGTTGTTTAAATACTAAACTAGTAGCCTAGGTTTACAAAAATTGGATAAACTATGATGGATGATGCAGAGATCCACTTCTGGGGCCCACTTGGTGTGTGCTGGGGCCCACTTGGTATGTGTTGGGGCTGAGACTTAAGCAATTCACGTGCAGAGGCCATTTGTGGAGTTGAATGCCAATTTTTATGCCATTTTGGGCGTTCAACTCCAGCTTTTGATCCTTTTCTGGCGCTGGACGCCAGAATTGGGCAGAGGACTGGCGTTGAACGCCAGTTTACATCGTCTATCCTTATGCAAAGTATGGACTATTATATATTTCTGGAAAGCCCTGGATGTCTACTTTCCAACGCAATTGGAAGCACGCCATTTCGAGTTTTGTAGCTCCAGAAAATCCACTTTGAGTGCAGGGAGGTCAGAATCCAACAGTATCAGCAGTCCTTTTTCAGCCTGAATCAGATTTTTGCTCAGCTCCTTCAATTTCAGCCAGAAAAATACCTGAAATTACAGAAAAACACACAACTCATAGTAAAGTCCATAAATATGAATTTTTCCTAAAAACTAATGGAAATAAACTAAAAACTAACTAGAACATACTCAAAACTATATGAAATTAACCCCAAAAAGCGTATAAAATATCCGCTCATCACAATACCAAACTTAAACTGTTGCTTGTCCTCAAGCAACGAAACAAATAAAATAGAAGACTAATAGGTTGAGAAGCAATAATATCTCAGAGTTTTTGAGTTAAGCTCAGATTCTAATTAGATGAGCGGGACTAGTAGCTTTTTGCTTCTGAACAGTTTTGGCATCTCACTTTATCCATTGAAGCTCAGAGTGATTGGCATCTATAGGAACTTAGAATTCAGATAGTGTTATTGATTCTCCTATTTCAGTGTGATGATTCTTGAACACAGCTATTTTATGAGTCTTGGCCGTGGCCCTAAGCACTTTATTTTCCAGTATTACCACCGGATACATAAATGCCACAGACACATAATTGGGTGAACCTTTTAGATTGTGACTCAGCTTTGCTAAAGTCCCCAATCAGAGGTGTCCAGAGTTCTTAAGCACACTCTTCTTTTTGCCTTGGACCTTGACTTTAACCGCTCAGTCTCAAGTTTTCACTTGACACCTTCACGCCACAAGCACATGGTTAGGGACAGCTTGGTTTAGCCGCTTAGACCAGGATTTTATTCCTTTAGGCCCTCCTATCCACTGATGCTCAAAGCCTTGGGATCCTTTTTATTTGCCCTTGCCTTTTGGTTTTAAGGGTTATTGGCTTTTTGCTCTTTCCTCTTGGTTTTAAAAGCTTTTGGCTTTTTCTGCTTGCTTTTTCTTTTTCTTTCTATTTTTTTTTCTGCAAGCTTTGTTCTTTGCTGCTTTTTCTTGCTTCAAGAATCATTTTTATGATTTTTCAGATTATCAATAACATGTCTCATGTTCATCATTCTTTCAAGAGCCAACATATTTAACAGTCTTAAACAACAAATTCAAAAGACATATGCACTGTTCAAGCATTCATTCAGAAAACAGAAAGCGTTGCCACCACATGTTACTAATTAGAATTTTTCTTATTAAAAACTCGAAATTTTATTGCCTCTTATTCAAAAGATCTACTATTTTATTCATGTTTGCTGATGATGAGAAAAATAGACTATAACTTAATTGGGGATAAAATCAAACTAGACACTAATTACTACTAATGATCATGTAATGAAGACACAAACATAGATAAGCACTTAACATAGAGAAAACGAAAAATAGAGAAAGTAAGAACAAGGAACGAGTCCACCTTAGTGATGATGGCATTTCCTTCTTGAGGCACCAATGATGTTCTTGAGCTCTTTTATGTCTCTTCCTTGCCTTTGTGGCTTGATTCCTAGTGATTTTTGGTATTTCTATCCTCAGTTGCTTCCAATAATTATGTGGAGGGAAGTGCATCCCTTGAGGTATCTCTTGATTTGCAGCTACATGTTCTACCACTGAGCTATAGATCCTTCACATAATTGGTTTACCACACCAAACTAAGAATGTTGCTCGCCCTCGAGCAAAAGAAGAGGGAATAGATGAAAAAGAAGATGTGGAAAGAAAAAAAACTAGGATTATGAGGAGGGAAGGTGGGGATCCTGTGGATCCACAGATCTTAAAATGATCCTGTGAGGTCCACAGATCTTGAGGTGTCAAGGCATTTACATCCCTGCACCAATTTGGGCTTGCAAAATGCCCTTGCACATAACTCTGGGCGTTCAGCGCCAGGTTGGTGCCTATTTTGGGCGTTCAACACCCATTTACTAGCCATTTCTGGCGTTGAACGCCAGAACCATGCTTGGTCTGGGCGTTCAGCGCCAGGATGTTGCCCATTTTGGGCGTTCAGCGCCAGAACCATGTTCTGTTCTGGCGTTGAACGCCAGACAGGTGCTTCCTCCAGGGTGTGATTTTTCTTCTGCTGTTTTTGATTCCGTTTTCAATTTTTAATATTTGTTTTGTGACTCCACATGATCATGAACCTAACAAAACATGAAAAAGCATGAAAGTAAATAAAAATTGGGTTGCCTCCCAACAAGCGCTTCTTTAATGTCCTTAGCTGGACCTTGCTGAGCTTTTAATCTAGCTTCAGCCTTGAGCATTCTTGCTCAATGTTGCCTTCTAGATAATGCTTGATTCTCTATCCATTGACAATGAACTTCTTATCAGAATCAATATCTTGAAGCTCCACATAACCATATGGTGATACGCTTGTAATCACGTATGGTCCCCTCCACCGGGATTTCAGTTTTCCGGGGAATAGCCTGAGTCTAGAGTTAAACAACAGAACCTTCTGTCCTGGTTCAAAGATTCTAGATGACAGCTTTCTGTCATGCCACTTTTTTTATTTTTCTTTATATAGCTTGGCATTTTCGAAAGCTGTGAATCTGAACTCCTCTAGCTCATTTAGCTGGAGCAATCTTTTTTCTCATGCTAATTTGGCATCAAAGTTTAGGAATCTGGTTGCCCAGTAGGCCTTATGTTCCAGTTCCACGGGCAGGTGACATGCCTTACCATACACCAGTTGGTATGGAGAGGTCCCTATAGGGGTCTTGAATGCTGTTCTGTATGCCCACAGAGCATCATCCAAGCTCCTTGCCCAATCCTTTCTACGGGTATTTACTGTCCGTTCCAGGATTCTCTTTAATTCTCTGTTAGAGACTTCAGCCTGCCCATTGGTTTGTGGATGATATGGAGTGGCCACCTTGTGGCGAATTCCATACCGAACCATGGCAGAGTAAAGCTGTTTATTGCAGAAGTTAGTGCCCCCATCACTGATTAGTACTCTAGGGACACCAAACCTGCTAAAAATATGTTTCTGGAGGAACTTCAGCACTGTTTTAGTATCATTGGTGGGTGTTGCAATAGCCTCAACCCATTTTGATACATATTCAACTGCCACCAGAATATAAGTGTTTGAGTATGATGGTGGGAAAGGTCCCATGAAGTCAATTCCCCATACGTCAAACAACTCAATTTCCAAGATTCCTTGTTGAGGCATGGCGTAACCATGAGGCAGATTACCAGCTCTTTGGCAACTGTCATAATTACGTACAAACTCTCGGGAATCTTTATAGAGTGTGGGCCAATAGAAGCCACATTGGAGGACCTTGGTGGCTGTTCGCTCACTTCCGAAATGGCCTCCATATTGAGATCCATGGCAATGCCATAGGATTCTCTGTGCTTCCTCTCTGGGGACACACCTACGGATAATTCCGTCTGCACATCTCTTAAAGAGATAGGGTTCATCCCACAAGTAGTACTTTGCATCGGTAATTAGTTTCTTTTTTTGTATTCTATTGTACTCCTTGGGTATGAACCTTGCAGCTTTATAGTTTGCAATATCGGCAAACCATGGTGCTTCCTGAATGGCAAATAGATGCTCATCAGGGAACGTCTCAGAGATCTCAAGGAAGGGGAGGGACGTCCCTTCCATTGGCTCGATCCGGGACAGATGATCAGCTACTTGGTTCTCTGTCCCTTTTCTGTCTCTTATTTCTATATCAAACTCTTGCAGAAGTAATACCCATCTGATGAGCCTGGGTTTTGAATCCTGCTTTGTGAGTAGATACTTAAGAGCAGCATGGTCAGTGTACACAATCACCTTTGATCCTACTAAGTAGGATCTGAACTTGTCAATGGCGTAAACCACTGCAAGTAATTCCTTTTCTGTGGTTGTGTAATTTTTCTGGGCATCATTTAAAACGCGACTGGCATAATAAATGACATGCAGAAGCTTGTCATGCCTCTGTCCCAATACTGCACCAATGGCATGATCACTGGCATCACACATTAGCTCAAATGGTAATGTCCAGTCTGGTGCAGAAATGACTGGTGCTGTGACCAGCTTAGCTTTCAGCGTTTCAAACGCCTGCAGGCATGCTGTGTCAAACACAAATGGCGTGTCAGCAGCTAGCAGGTTGCTTAGAGGTTTTGCAATTTTTGAAAAATCCTTTATAAACCTCCTATAGAATCCTGCATGCCCCAGAAAGCTTCTGATTGCCTTAACATTGGCAGGTGGTGGTAATTTTTCAATTACCTCTATTTTTGCTTGATCCACCTCTATTCCCTTGTTTGAGATTTTATGCCCAAGAACAATTCCTTCAGTCACCATGAAGTGACACTTTTCCCAGTTTAAAACTAGGTTGGTTTCTTGGCATCTTTTCAGAACAAGTTTTAGGTGATCAAGACAGGAGCTGAATGAGTCTCCATATACTGAGAAGTCATCCATGAAGACTTCCAGAAATTTTTCCACCATATCAGAGAAAATAGAGAGCATGCATCTCTGGAAGGTTGCAGGTGCATTGCATAGCCCAAAGAGCATCCTTCTATAAGCAAACACTCTGGATGGACATGTGAATGCTGTTTTCTCTTGATCTTGGGGATCTACTGCAATCTGGTTATAGCCTGAGTAGCCATCCAAAAAGCAGTAATAATCATGACCTGCTAGTCTCTCTAGCATCTGGTCTATGAATGGTAAAGGAAAATGATCCTTTCTGGTGGCTGTATTGAGCCTTCTGTAGTCAATACACATGCGCCACCCTGTAACTGTTCTTGTAGGAACCAGTTCATTTTTTTCATTATGAATCACTGTCATGCCTCCCTTTTTTGGGATGACTTGAACAGGGCTCACCCAGGGGCTATCAGAAATGGGATAAATAATCCCAGCCTCTAGTAATTTGGTGACCTCTTTCTGCACCACTTCCTTCATGGCTGGATTTAGCCGCCTCTGTGGTTGAACCACTGGTTTGGCATTATCCTCCAATAGGATTTTGTGCATGCATCTAGCTGGGCTTATGCCCTTAAGGTCACCTATGGACCACCCAAGAGCTGTCTTGTGTGTCCTTAGCACTTGAATAAGTGCTTCCTCTTCCTGTGAATTTAAAGCAGAGCTTATGATCACTGGAAAAGTGTCACCTTCTCCTAGAAATGCATATTTCAAGGATGGTGGCAGTGGCTTGAGCTCTGGTTTAGGAGGTTTTTCCTCTTTCAGAAGAAAGTTCAGAGGCTCTTTCATGTCCCCTGAATCCTCCAAATCAGGCTGGACATCTTTAAAGATGTCTTCCAACTCTGATTCGAGACTCTCAGCCATGTTGATCTCTTCTACCAAAGAGTCAATAAGGTCAACTTTCATACAGTCTGTTGATGTGTCTGGATGCTGCATGGCTTTGACAGCGTTCAACTTGAACTCGTCATCGTTGACTCTCAGGGTTATTTCCCCCTGTTGGACGTCAATGAGGGATCGTCCAGTTGCTAGGAAGGGTCTTCCTAGAATGAGAGTGGCACTCTTGTGCTCCTCCATTTCCAGCACAACAAAGTCAGTGGGAAAGGCGAATGGCCCAACTCTGACAATCATGTCCTCAATCACGCCTGATGGGTATTTAGTGGAACCATCAGCAAGTTGGAGACATATCCGGGTTGGTTTAACTTCTTCAGTTAAGCCAAGCTTCCTGATAGTGGATGCAGGTATCAGGTTGATGCTTGCCCCAAGATCGCATAAGGCTGTCTTGGTGCAATCACCTTCCAATATGCATGGTATCAGAAAACTCCCAGGGTCTTTAAGCTTTTCAGGAAAGCTTTTCAGAATGACTGCACTGCATTCTTCAGTGAGGAGAACTCTTTCTGTTTCTCTCCACTCCTTTTTATGACTCAAGATCTCTTTCATGAACTTGGCATAAGAAGGTATTTGCTCAAGTGCCTCTGCAAAAGGAATCTTTATTTCAAGAGTCCTTAGATAATCTGCAAAGCGAGCAAATTGCTTATCCTACTCCTCTTTCTGGAGTTTTTGAGGATAAGGTATCTTGGCTTTATATTCCTCAACCTTAGTGGTTAAAGAAGCCTTTTTAGAGGGGTTGTTATCAGCACTTGTGTGTGTCTGATCCCTCACTGGCAATTGAGTGCCAGAGTCAGAAGCTGGAGTGACGTTAGACGCCAGGTCACTGTCTGTTCCTGGCGCCTGAACGCCAGAAATGTGCCCCTGTTGGGCGTTCAACGCTGGATTCTTCCCCATTTGGGCGTTCAACGCCAGATTCTTGCCCCTTTCTGACGTTGAACGCCAATCCTGCCTTGTTTCTGGCGCTGAACGCCAGTTTTGGGCATGGTCTGGGCGTTCAGCGCCAGCCTTCCACCCATTTTCTGGCGTTTTAGTGCCAGAATTATTTTTCCCTGGGCTCTTACTGTCCTCAGGGGAATCTTTAGTGGGTCGCTCATTTCTTGAATTTTTGATGCCTTGAGGTGGGGTATTTAATGTTTTCCCACTTCTTAATTGAACTGCTTGGCATTCTTCTGCTATTTGCTTTGATAGCTGCTGCTTTGTTTGCTTAAACTGTTCGTCCATATGTATATTAGCTATCCTTGTCTCCTGTAACCTGTCTTTGAATTCAGCTAGCTGTTTTGTTAGAAAATCTAATTGCTAATTGAATTCAGCAGCTTGTTTTACAGTACTGAATTCAGCAGTTACTGTTTTAACCTCTTCATTCATGGAAGGGTTGCTGCTTAGATACAGATGCTGATTCCTGGCAACTGTATCAATGAGCTCTTGAGCTTCTTCAATTGTCTTTCTCATATGGATAGATCCACCAGCTGAGTAATCTAAAGACATCTGAGCTCCTTCTGCAAGCCCATAGTAGAAGATGTCTAACTGAACCCACTCTGAAAACATTTCAGAGGGGCATTTTCGTAGCATCTCTCTGTATCTCTCCCAGGCATCATAAAGAGATTCATTATCTCCTTGTTTAAAGCCTTGGATGTCCAGCCTCAGCTGTGTCATCCTTTTTGGAGGGAAATATTGATTCAGGAATTTTTCTGTCAGCTGTTTCCATGTTCTTATGCTGGCCTTAGGTTGGTTATTTAACCACCTCTTGGCTTGATCTTTTACAGCAAATGGAAACAGTAATAGTCTGTAGACATCCTGATCTATTTCTTTATCATGTACTGTGTCAGCAATTTGTAAAAATTGTGCCAGAAACTCTGTAGGTTCTTCCTGTGGAAGACCGGAATACTGGCAACTTTGCTGCACCATGATAATGAGCTGAGGATTCAACTCAAAGCTACTGACTCCAATGGAGGGTATGCATATGCTACTCCCATATGAAGCAGTAGAGGGGTTAGAATATGACCCCAAAGTCCTCCTGGACTGTCCCTCTCCACTTATGTCCATGATGGATATATGGATATAACTTGGACTGATTTATCTTTTTATTTATTTTATTTTATAAGAAGTAAATACTTAAATAAAATAACATAACTAAAAAGAATTTGAATTTTGAAATAAAAAAATTTTTTTTTTCGTAAAAAAAATTAAAAATAATTAGTTAAAAAAAAGGAAATTTTTGAAAAAGAGGGAAGATATTTTCGAAAATTAGAGAGAGAGAGTTAGTTAGGTAGTTTTGAAAAAGTTAAGAAACAAACAAAAAGTTAGTTAGTTAGTTGAAACAAATTTTGAAAAGATATTTTTGAATTTAGTGAGGAGAGAGAAAAACAATAAGATAGTGCAAGATTTAAAATTTTTAGATCTAATGCTCCTAGTTTTTGAAAATTTTGGAGGGAAAACACCAAGGAACACCAAACTTAAAAATTTTAAGATCAAGACACAAGGAAAACTCAAGAACACTTTGAAGACTCACAAGAACACAAGAACATGAAGAAAGAACACCAAACTTAAAATTTTTAGAAAACCAAACCAAAATTTTCGAAAACCAAAGGGAAATCAACAAGAAAACACCAAACTTTAAGTTTGGCACAAAATTTAATAGAGAAAATATTATTTATGAAAAAGAAGGTTTTGAAAAGAATATAAAAGACTCTAACCCAATTACCAAGAACACGGATTAACGCTCTAGCCAAATGAGTTATGGGACCTTCAAAAATTTTAAGAAAGA
Source organism: Arachis ipaensis (assembly GCF_059453495.1). Taxonomy (NCBI): domain Eukaryota; kingdom Viridiplantae; phylum Streptophyta; class Magnoliopsida; order Fabales; family Fabaceae; genus Arachis; species Arachis ipaensis. Next base: position 52,852,423 of record NC_142438.1, read on the forward strand.
TTATTTTTGAAAACACCAAACTTAAAGTTTGGCACAGGATTTAATAGAAAAATTATTTTTGAAAAAGGTTTTAAAAATATGATAGCCAATTATCATGAACATAAACACCACGTTCTAAATAACTGAGCTATAAGTTTAAAGTATTTTAACAAGGGATAAATAATAAAAGACTCTAAACCAAAAAAAGAAAGATTTTTCCTAATCTAAGCAACAAAATAATCCGTCAGTTGTTCAAACACGAACAATCCCCGGCAACGGCGCCAAAAACTTGGTGCACGAATTGTGAATCACACTTTTCACAACGCGTACCACTAACCAGCAAGTGCACTGGGTCGTCCAAGTAATACCTTACGTGAGTAAGGGTCGAATCCCACGGAGATTGTTGGTTTGAAGCAATTTATGGTTATCTTGTAAATCCTAGTCAGGAAGTCAATTATGTTTATCAGTTGAATTGTGAATAACCAAGAGAACATAAATTAAAGATTACTTGTTGTGCAGTAATGGAGAATATGTTGGAGTTTTGGAGATGCTTTGTCTTCTGAATCTCTGCTTTCCTCTGTCTTCTGATTCACGCACGCACGCCCTCCTATGGCAAGCTGTGTGTTGGTGGATCACCGTTGTCAATGGCTACCTTCCGTCCTCCCAGTGAAAACTACGCTCACGCGCTCTGTCACAGCACGGCTAATCACTGGTTGGTTCTCGATCCGGTTGGAATAGGATTTACTATCCTTTTGCGTCTGTCACTAACGCCCAGCCTTCAAGAGTTTGAAGCTCGTCACAGTCATTCAATCCTTGAATCCTACTCGGAATACCACAGACAAGGTTTAGACTTTCCGGATTCTCATGAATGCTGCCATCAGTTCTAGCTTATACCACGGAGATTCTGATTAAGGAATCTAAGAGATACTCATTCAATCGTATATAGAACGGAGGTGGTTGTCAGGCATACGTTCATGAATTGAGGAAGGTGATGAGTGTCACAGCTCATCACCTCCATCACAGTTAAGCGCGAATGAACATCTTAGATAGGAACAAGCGTGTTTGAATGGAAAACAGAAATACTTGCATTAATTCATCGAGACACAGCAGAGCTCCTCACCCCCAACAATGGGGTTTAGAGACTCATGCCGTCAGAGAATACAAAGTTTAGATCTGAAATGTCATGAGATACAAATTAAGTCTCTAAAAGTTGTTTAAATACTAAACTAGTAGCCTAGGTTTACAAAAATTGGATAAACTATGATGGATGATGCAGAGATCCACTTCTGGGGCCCACTTGGTGTGTGCTGGGGCCCACTTGGTGTGTGCTGGGGCTGAGACTTAAGCAATTCACGTGCAGAGGCCATTTGTGGAGTTGAACGCCAGTTTTTATGCCAGTTTGGGCGTTCAACTCCAGCTTTTGATCCTTTTCTGGCGCTGGACGCCAGAATTGGGCAGAGGACTGGCGTTGAACGCCAGTTTACGTCATCTATCCTTATGCAAAGTATGGACTATTATATTTTGCTGGAAAGTCCTGGATGTCTACTTTCCAACGCAATTGGAAGCACGCCATTTCGAGTTCTGTAGCTCCAGAAAATCCACTTTGAGTGCAGGGAGGTCAGAATCCAACAGCATCAGCAGTTCTTTTTCAGCCTGAATCAGATTTTTGCTCAGCTCCTTCAATTTCAGCCAGAAAAATACCTAAAATTACAGAAAAACACACAACTCATAGTAAAGTCCAGAAATATGAATTTTTCCTAAAAACTAATGGAAATAAACTAAAAACTAACTAGAACATACTCAAAACTATATGAAATTAACCCCAAAAAGCGTATAAAATATCCGCTCATCAGTGATTAACTTGGTTTATGTATAATGGTTAGTGAGATTGAATTTGTTGTTGGTACCATGTTGGTGGTGAAGTTGGTGTTGTAATTGACATAAGTAATTGATAATGTATATTGTGTATTGTTGAACTTGAATTATTGAGTTAAGGTTGATGAGAATGGAGAATTGGTAGGTTGTGGATTGAATGAGGAAGTTGGGATATGGTTGATGCTGAATTGGTAAGGTTTTGGTTGGTTTTAAAGGGTTTGGAATTTGTACGTTTTGAAATTGGAAGTTTGTAAAGTTGTGAAAACTATGATTTTGACCCAATTTTGGCAGAGCATAACTTGATCTCCAGACCTTTGATTTGTATTAAACTTGTTTAGAAAGAAAATTTGGTCTGAGATGTTTATACCGTTCGAAGAACGGAGGAAAAATATTTTAAAACAAAAAAGTTATGCGCGATCAAAGTTTGGGTGCAAAATTGAGATTTCAGGACTTAGCAGCTTTTTAAGGATTCTGCTAAGCCCACACACGTGAGATACACGCGCGACGCGACCAATTGTGACTGCCTCGAGGACTGGCATGCGTGAGATGTGTGCCGCGTACGCAAACATCTCATTTTCTTTGGTTGCGTACGAGACCACATGGCGCACAATGCGAGCAGTATTTTTGGGTTGAAGAGCTCGTGCACGCGAACTAGTGTCGCATACGTGAGATGCCAAATCTTTCAAGGTCGCATACGCGAAAGGTTACACACGATGTGAACATACACTATGGAGCGTACTCCTCGCGTACGCGAGCCCCTGTTTTTCCAAAACGATGATTTTGCTACTTTAATGCATTCTTCCAGCTTTCAAAACCCTTTATACTCTTGTTTAAAGCCTGGTAGGTGGAAACATGGGTAGTGAAGTATTCTTAGGGCTGTGAGGAAGGTAACTTGTTGATGAAGTAAGGGGTGAACTAATGATGAATCATGTTCGGTGTTGATTATATGAGTTTACTGAGGATGATGGTGGAAGTGTTGTTTATGTTATGAGCCGGATGGCTATATTGGTAATGAATTGTGGCTAGTTATGTTTATGTTATGAGCCGGATGGCTGTATTGATATTGAATTATGGCGTGATTGTTGTACTTCCAAATATCTAAGATACGAGTTTTCTTGGGTGAAAGAAGTGGTTAGCCACCACGTGCTCTAGTTTGAGACTCGATACTCTGCTGACCCTATGTCGTAAGTGTGGCCGGTGTTCACACCCTGGGTCGAGCTACCCGACCTGGGATGTTCAGTAACAAAGCGACCGATCTCTTCAGGTCAGGCTATCCGACCTCTTCTCAAATAGCTCAGCCAAATCGACAGGAAAGCCTAGTAAAGGGCCCAAATAGAGGAACACGACCCAAATCCAAAGGCAATCCAAGCCTATAGAGATAAAGGTGGTTCCCTTGAAGATAAGCTGACCTCACCCAAAGATAAGATAAGATAAGATAAGATAAGATAACTAACTTATCTTATCTAAAAAAGTCACTCTACACCATTATAAATACACTGGAGCACCCAGGTATAACTCATACTCTGATTCTACTAAAAACCTACTTAATACCCATGCTAACTTAAGCATCGGAGTCTCTTGCAGGTACCTCCCCACCCTCCGGTGACGAAGGATCAGCAGTGCAGCTAGATCAACAAGTCGGACACGACAGCTCTGGCCGCCACTCACCAGCCGGACACATCAGCACCGACCAGTACAGAAGATCTCGTCCGAGATCGACCTCCAGTTTCAGGTAACCCTCGGAACATTGGTGCCGTTGCCGGGGACCTGGAAGTCATCCCGTCACCATGGCGGACGACCATGACAACGACCACGATTCAAATCTAGAGGATAGAACACCGCATAAAAACGCGGATACAACACTGAAAGATACCCCAAAATCTAATAGGGACAAAAACTCAGCAAATCCGGGAGTGATAGAAGCGCTTCAAGATCGTTTAAAGCAACTTGAAAAAGAAAGCCAGCATCAACGAGAAGTTGGAAAAGATCTACAAAAGGAGGTAAGGCGACGCCGAGAATTAGAAGACAAACTTCTAAAACTCGAAATCAATCTCAAAGCCAAAGCTACTCGATCCACTCCTGAGAAAAACTCTCGCAAAGATCAAGATCCATTCACTAGGTAGATCATGAGGACCAAAATCCCTAAAGACTTCAAACTTCCAGATATGGCTTTGTACGATGGCACTACAGATCCCAACCATCACCTCAGCAATTTCAGAAGTAGAATGTACCTCACCGACACCTCAGATGCAGTTCGCTGCAAAGCTTTTCGAATAACTCTCACAAAAACAGCAATTAGATGGTTCGACAACCTGCCTCCGAAATCCATCTCAAGCTTTGACGACCTAGCCAAAAAGTTCCTGGCCAGATTCTCCATCCAAAAAGATAAGGCTAAGCACGCCCCCAGTCTACTAGGAATCAAGCAAGGAGATCGGAAAAGTCTTCGTAACTACATGGAAAGATTCAACAAAACATGCCTAGATATACAAAGCCTACCAACAGAGGCCGCCAGTGGGCCTCATCAATGGCCTACGAGAGGGACCTTTTTGCCAATCTATATCAAAGAAATACCCCACATCTCTGGATGAAGTGCAAGAACGAGCGGAGAAATACATCAACATGGAAGAAAATTCTCGATTAAGAGAAACCTCAAGATCCAGATTCACCTACCGAGACAAAGATAAAGAGTCCAAAAAGAAGGAAGATCGACAAGGGGAAAAAATTAAAAAATATCATAATTACACCCCTCTTCGAGTGTCCCTTGTGGATGTTTACAAAGAAGTCTGCCACACAGAAAAAATACCCCCAGCTAGACCACTCAAAGACAAAAGAGGAGGAGAAAACCGGAACGAATATTGTGAATACCATTGAGTCCGTGGGCATTCCACCAATGAAAGCTTCGATTTAAAAAATATCATAGAAAAATTAGTGAGAGAAGGAAAACTAGATCAATATCTGGCCACCCGAGACGATGAGCAAAGAAAAAGGAGGAGGGACGAGGAGGTCGGACAAACCGAGCGGTCACCTCGTACACTAGAAAGACATGTTCATATGATACACGGAGGGTTTGCAGGAGGAGGAATCTCCAAATCATCTCGCAAAAGATATCTCAAAGAAGTATATCATGTCGAAGGAAAGGAGGAAGCACCCGACATCCCTGCAATTATGTTTACCAAAGAGGATGCATCCAGTATCATCTCAGGACACGACGATCCCATGGTCATCATACTCACAAATGCAAATCTCCACCACACACTAATAAACCAAGGGAGCTCCGCCGACATCTTATTCAAAACTGCCTTCGACAAGCTCGGCTTAGAAGAAAAGGAGCTTAGAGCATACCCAAACAGCCTGTTCGGACTGGGAGACACCCCAGTGCAACCACTTGGATACATCTCACTACACACAACGTTCAGAAGAGGAAACCAATCCAGAACACTCAAAATAGACTACATCGTGGTCAACGTGAGTTCAGCCTACAATGCTTTGATAGGTCGGACAACATTGAATCAACTCGGCGCAATAGTCTCAACTCCACATCTATGCATGAAATTTCCAAGTGCAGAAGGGATAGTGACGTGGTGGAAATTGGGGAGTTAAGAAATTATTATAAGAAATACGTTGCAAGTACAGTTTTTAACCAACCAAAAATCCACTTATCAATTTAGAAGGGTTGTCATAAAATTTAAAATTAAAATACTGGGAGTATGAATCCCAAGTCGTCTCCCAACGAGTTGCAGAAAGGTATGCTATTTTATTAATCAGATGTTTTCCAAAAAATTGTTTGAGTTGATAAACAGGAAATTAAATCAGAGAATTTATGTAATTTAAATAAAAACCTTGACTGGGAGTAGATTAGTTGGAAGCCCTATCCTTGATGGAGTTCTCTCAAGATCAATTAATAATTGAAGGTTGTCTGCTCAGTTATCCTTTACCGGATAAAGGAAAGTCAAGCAAGTTGGAAGTCAGTTTCTATTCGCAATTTCTAATCCTCTCCCTTGGGAAGGATTAGTGTAAGTGATTAGATGGCGATCCAACGCGAATCCCAATTATAATTTCTCTCTTGAGCATCCAACTCAAGGTCCTCCTTTCAATCAACTCCCAATCAAGTTATGGAACTACTCGCTCATTATGTTTGTAAAATCCATGAAATAAGAAAAGGAAATATTGAAAGACATGATAAATAATAATCAAAAGGATCAATTAAAATAGAAATAGTTATTGTATTAATAAATTATAAAAAATAATCCAATAATAATTCTGAGTAAAATAAGGATATGAAAGAGTAAGTGAAAAGTAAGGAAACAAACTAGAATGGCGAAGTCTTGACGGAGGTAATAACTCTTCTCAATATCCCAATCCAAAAAGCAATAAAATCAAAATCCTAAGAACTATGAATGTGTAGAAAGAAAATCTAGAGGAGGAGTAAAATCAGATCTAAAACTAAAATTCTGCAGAATGAATGTTGTATTTCGTCTCTGCATGTTCCCTAGCTCTAATCTGCTTTTCTGGGCCAAAAACTGGGTCAAAACAGGGCCGAAAATTGCCCCCAGCAAATTCTGCAGATTCTGCAGATCGCGCATGTCACGCGATTGCGTCATCCAGGCGTTCGCGTCATCCAGCGTTTTGCCTTGCCACGCATGCGCGTCGTCCACGCCTTCGCGTCACTTGTGCAGTTTCCAATCCGCGCGGTCGCGTGAGCCATGCGTCCGCGTCACTGCAAGTTCCTCTATGTCGCGCGGTCGCGTGAGCCATGCATCCGCGTCATTTCTCGCTGGTCATCTCCTCAATTTCTTGTGTTCCTTCCATTTTTGCAAGCTTCCTTTCTAATCTCCAAGTCATTCATGCCCTATAAAGCCTGAAACACGCAACACACATATCACGGCATCGAATGGAATAAAGGAGAATTAAAATACAAAATTAAAAGTCTCTAGGAAGCAAGTTTTCAACCATGAAGTATTTTTAGAAAGGAATTATAAATGCATGTTAATAATATGAATATGTGGGTAAAGATTTGATAAATCCGCACAATTAAGCATAATATAAACCATAAAATAGTGGTTTATCAACCTCCCCACACTTAGTCATTAGCATGTCCTCATGCTTAGTTGAAGGAGATAAAATAAATGAGTAGGAACATGTAAAACTCATGCAATGCAATGCAACCTATATATGTGAATGCAACTATATGATTCTTGTCCATTTGGTCAAAAGTAAATAAGTTCTTCATGACAGTTACAAATCAAATTCCACTAATTCAATTCTTATACAGTAAGAACAGATAAAAATGCAAGAAGGTAGCTCATGAAAGCAGGGGACATAGAACTTAAGCATTGAACCCTCACTGATGACGTGTGTATGCTCTAATCTCTCTAGTGTATAGGGTAATCACTCTATCCTTCTCTAATCATGCTTTCTAATTTTTGTTCTTCACCTAACCAATCAACAACAATTAATATACCAATGTAAACATCATGAGGTCTTTTCAAGGTTGTAATGGGCCCAAGGTATGGGTAAGGGTACATATATGGCTAAGTAAGCTTATAAATTGAATCTTTAATTAACCCAAGCTTTCACCTAACACACATATATATTCTTTATAGCTTAAATTTCACACCTAGCTACCCAAAATTTCTCTTTCACATTCCTTACTCATGTATCAACTTTTATTTTAATTTTATCATACATGCATTGATCTTTGAATTCTTAACTTAACATTTGGGATAATTTTGTCCCCTTATTTAATTATTGAATATTTTTGGATTTTTTTTGAAGCATAAATATAAACGTAGTTTATCAATGCACATAGATTTTTAATTTTTATAGTTTAACATGAGTAGGCACCCAAATTTCTATTATATTATCATGACACATTCTCTTATTATCTTTTGTTCCCACAATTTTTCCATACTTAATTAACACACAATTCTATCTTAAGCTAACCAAAGATTCAATTGGGATATATAATTATTTTTCCGCTTAAGGTTAGTGATATGGTAAAATACAGAACAAATGGGATTTAAAGGCTCAAAGTGGCTAACAAAGGTAACTTAAGGGGTAGCTTAATTTGGATAAGTGAGATAAACAAATAATGGCCTCAATCATATGCAAGCATATAAATATATTAAACATTGGACATATAGGATGAAACAAAATATAAATTACAATCATAGAGAAGTAAACACATAAGAACAAAATAATTATGGTTAAATAATATAACCATGTATAAAGGCTCAAATCTCACAGGTTGTGTGTTCTTTAGCTTAAAAACCGTGTTCCAAATATAACTTCAAGAAAATTTAACATAAAAGTTTTGATTAAAATTAGTGAAATTTTGTTCTAAAAATAGGGTCTTTAGAAGAAACTTATTGTCTTTTCAATCAAGTAGACATGCATGCAACTAATCTATTACTATGCAATCTATCCTATTCTACAAAAGAAAAACTAACTAAATATCATATTTTATTGGTGTTAGGGAAGATAAATTACCTCCGGAAGTCAGGTACTGACCGACCTCCCACACTTAAGGCTTAGCACCGTCCTCGGTGCCATCTGTCAGGAACAAAGGTGGGCTGGTAGCAGTCTCTCCACAGGCAGGACCATCATGGCTCCCTGTGCTGGTAAAGGAAGTGGAGTCCGGGGTGTCTGAGTCTCTGTATTTTCCCTTAAGTAGCTCCTTAAGGTGTGTGAATCGGCGCTTGTTACGGCGCTCTCTTAGCTTTGCTTTGTGTTCCTGCCGATCCAACCTTTCAAGTATCTGATGGAGCAGTTGGTTTATTGTAGGTGCTTGTGGTGTTGAAGGAGGAATCTCTTCAGCCAATTCAGTGGGTTGGCTTGTAGTTACGGCTGGAAATCTGATATATTTCCCATTAGGGACAAACTGATCATCCCGTGGAAGCATGGCTTTGGTGTCCCCAGCTCTGTAGGAGACTCCGGCTGTTGAGACAAGATCTAAGACCAAGGCGGAAAAAGGTAAGTTGTCCGCGATTTGTACGTGTCCCATAGCATTCCGGATGTATCTTGGTAGGTTCAGAGGCTGATCTGTAAGGATGCACCATAGTAGAACGGCCTTGTCTGCAGTGAAGGAGGACTCGTGAGTGCTCGAAAAGACATAATGGGACATGATCTGTGCCCATACGCGAGCCTCCAAGGTTAGCGCGGAAGCCAATATTCCCTTAGGACGGGAACGATGGTATCCGTAGATCCATCTGCTGCCAGGTAGTGCGATAACTCTCAGAACAGCGTCCCAGTCAAATTGGTACATCTAGCGCTTGAGTGCGGCTTCTTGAAATGCGTCCAGTCCTTCTGGAGTAGGGGGAAGATCTAAAGCTCGTTGGATGACCTCTTATGTAATGGGGACTTGCTTCTGTCGACAGATTGCAGGGTTGGTAGGTGGAAGTTGGAGTAGAACTCTACTACCCAAGAAAGATTGACCTACCGTGGCTGTCTCTGTAGGAAACCCCATTGTCTCTGCGTAATTTATGGCTTAACAAATTCAGCGATACGGGTTAGGAGGATAAGAAGGTATTCGTTGTTGTAACTCCTTTCTGCCAGGATGGGGAACATCTGCTCACAGAAGCGATTAGGAAATTGCGTAGTGTCCTTTGCTGGGAAGGCTTTTTCCTTTTCATCAACCTTTATAATCATCTTAATTCTTTTTGTTGAGGGCTTAACTGTAGTTGAAGATGGCTCTGCCACTAATGCTCTCTTTGTTCCTCTTCTTGTTGGTGGTTTGGGAGTAGCTTTCTCCTTGCCTTTCTTGGTGGCCATCCTAAAAGAAAGAAAAGAGGAAGTATGTCAAAATGTCAAGGGATACAGCAAGGAAGAGAACGGAAAAGGTGGTAATTAATGCACATTAAAAGGTAAATGATGTTAACACATGGTCATGACTACATGTGAAAAATCATAAATGGAAATATAGGAAGTTCATATGATGACAATTAAAAGCAAGGTGTTTATTGGCATGCAGGCAAAGGCATGAGTAGCATAGATCAAGCATTCAATGTCCCAGTGAAATTACCAAGCCTTTCATACTGACAATCTGTTTGTAACGACAATTATATTAAATTAATAAAATATAAAAAGGGGTTTTGTGAAAAGCAAGCATTTAGAGTAAAAGAAATCTAAAAATAGTGCACAATGCCATACGGGTGTTTTCACAAACACATAGCATGCATGATAAATAAGCCAATGAAAATAATAAATTGAACATGCAAGCAACCCTTAAAAATTAACATATAATTGCCAAACAAGTTCTTAACAATCCACAAGAAAACATAAGGAATAATAATGACCCTACTAAATATCTAACACCAATTAAAAGAAAAAGAAAGAAAAAGAAAAGAAGAAGAAAACATAAATTAAGAAGAAGAATAGAAAAGAAAAGAGGGAAGAAGAAAAGAAAAACCTTGTTAATGGTGGTGAGAGAGAGAAAGTAGAAAGTGAGAAAGAAGGAAGAAGAAGAAAGGGGAAGAAATTAATGAGGAAAAAGAAAAAGTAGGATTAGGGAAAGAGAAAGATAAGATATGTTGGCAGATTAGGGTAAGCTGTGCGGCGCTAGCGACGCGGACACGTGGGTTACGCGTTCGCGCGAATGGCGCTTAGATGGGTCGACGCGGTCGCGTCGGTCACGCGGACGCGTGACATGATCGGTGCGAGTGGCGCGAGGGCAGCCTTGCACTCGCACAACTCTCTGCTCAAAACTTATTACTGCCAAGTATTTGGGTGACGCAGTCGCGTGGTTGACGCGATCGTGTGGGTGGCCAATATTGGAATGTGACGCGAATGCGTGGGGCACACGTTCGCGTGGTAGGGACTGTGCGTCCAGCGCCAGTCCAGCACCACTCTAGCACGACTTTTTGCCATGCACCCTCTTTTAGGTCGATTTTCAGGTCACGCGTCCACGTGGAAGGCAATTCTCCCACATGACGCAGACGCGTCAGCGACGCGGTCGCGTGGGGTGATTTGTGCCAAAGGCACACCTCCAGCCACACTCTCGCGTGACTCTCTGTTCGATTTCTTATTCTTTCTGACTCACCTGCGACGCGGTCGCGTTGCAAACCTTTTTTTTTAATATAAAAATATGCAAATGCAGATGCAAACTAAATGTGCTAATAAAGAGAAGAGTCATTGAAAAAGAAAACTAAGAATAAAGAAAGGAACGGTCATACCATGGTGGGTTGTCTCCCACCTAGCACTTTGCTTTAACGTCCTTAAGTTAGACGCTCCACTAGCTCAGTCTTCTGCTTTGGGTGGATCCTCCAAGAGGAAGATCTCTAGCTCCTTGGGTTTCGTCGCCTTCTCACCATGATATAAATTTAAGCGATACCCATTAACTTTGATGAATTCAGAGCTTGAAGGGTGACTCAGATGGAAGACTCCGTATGGCTCAGCTTTCTCTACTCTATATGGACCTTCCCATCTTGATCTTAACTTGCCTGGCATGAGTCTCAGTCTAGAGTTGTAAAGGAGGACAAAGTCCCCAGGTTGGAACTCTCTCCTCTTGATGTGCTTATCATGCACAGCCTTCATCTTTTTCTTGTACAACCTTGAGTTCTCATAAGCTTCTAGGCGAAGACTTTCTAATTCTTGCAGTTGCAACTTCCTTTCAGCTCTGGCTTTCTCAAATCCCATATTGTACTCCTTTACTGCCCAAAAGGCTTTGTGCTCGACCTCTACTGGGAGGTGACAGGCCTTTCCATAAACTAAGCGGAAGGGACTCATCCCAATGGGTGTCTTGTATGCTGTTCTGTATGCCCATAGTGTATCTTGTAGCCTGGTGCTCCAGTCTCTTCTATGAGGTTTGACTATCTTCTGCATTATATACTCTTTATCTCTCTATTAGACACCTCAACTTGCCCATTAGTCTGGGGATGATAGGCTGTTGCCACTTTATGAACTATCCCATGCTTCTTCAGTAATCCTGTTAGTTTCCTGTTACAGAAATGGGTGCCTTGATCGCTCACGATTGCTCGTGGTGATCCAAAATGACAAATAATGTGATTTCTAACAAAGGAAACAACGGTGTTAGCATCATCAGTGCGGGTAGGAATTGCTTCCACCTATTTAGAAACGTAGTCTATAGCTAATAATATATAAAAATGACCATTAGAATTTGGGAATGGACCCATGAAGTCAATGCCCCAAACATCAAAAATTTCACAGAAAAGCATAGTCTGTTGAGGCATCTCATCCCTCTTGGATATATTACCAAACCTTTGGCATGGGGAACAAGATTTACAAAATTCAGCAGCATCTTTAAAAAGAGTAGGCCACCAGAATCCACAGTCTAAAATTTTTCTAGCTATTCTTTGAGGGCCAAAATGTCCTCCACTCTCAGATGAGTGGCAGGCCTCTAAAATAGACTGGAATTTTGATTGAGGCACACACCGTCTAATTACCTGGTTAGCGCTACATCTCCATAAATATGGGTCATCCCATATATAATATTTGGACTCGCTTTTCAGCTTGTCTCTTTGATGCTTAGTAAAGTTTGGAGGAAAGTTGCGGCTAACTAGATAATTAGCTACAGGCGCATACCAAGGGACTACTTCAGATACTGCTTGTAAGTTATTAAATGGAAAATTATCATTTATAGGAGTAGCGGTATCCTTAATGTGCTCAAGGAGACTCAAGTGGTCTGCCACTAGATTCTGGCTACCACTCCTATCCTTAATTTCTAAATCAAATTCTTGTAGTAGCAGTATCCAATGAACAAGCCTTGGTTTGGACTCCTTTTTAGCTAATAAATACTTTAGAGATGCGTGGCCTGAGTACACTACTACTTTGGTACCAAGTAAATAGGCTCAAAATTTATCCAGAGCAAAAACAATAGCAAGAAGCTCTTTCTCAGTAGTAGTGTAATTAGACTGAGCTGTGTCCAAAGTTTTAGACGCATAAGCAATTACAAAAGGGTCCTTACCTGCACGCTGAGCCAGCGCTGCTCCTACTGCATGGTTGGAAGCATCGCACATGATTTCAAATGGCTGGCTCCAGTCTGGTCCTCTCACAATTGGAGCTTGAGTCAGGGCGGTCTTCGGCTTATCGAACGCTTGTTTGCAATCCTCACTGAACTCGAACTCAATATCTTTCTGCAGTAGTCTGGACAAGGATAGTGCTACCTTACTAAAGTCCTTAATGAACCTCCGGTAAAAACCTGCATGGCCAAGGAACGAACGGACTTCCCTCACAGAGGAGGTGTAAGGTAAACTAGAAATAACATCCATCTTTGCTGGATCCACAAAAATGCCAATATTAGACACAACATGTCCTAGTATAATCCCTTGTTTTTCCATAAAGTGACATTTTTCAAAATTCAATACAAGGTTTGTACTGACACATCTCTCTAATGCTCTAGATAAACTATCTAAGCAAAGGCTAAAAGAATCACCATAAATGCTAAAATCATCCAAAAAAACCTCCATACAGTCCTCAATAAGGTCAGAGAAAAGACTTATCATGCACCTTTGGAAAGTAGCTGGTGCATTGCACAAGCCAAAGGGCATTCGCTTATAAGCATAAGTCCCAAAAGGTCATGTAAAAGTAGTCTTTTTCTGATCTTCAGGAGCTATATGAATCTAGAAAGAGCCTGTGTAACCATCTAAAAAGTAATAATGTGATTTACCTGACAGGCGATCCAGCATTTGATCAATAAATGGAAGGGGGTAGTGATCCTTACGAGTGGCCTGGTTGAGGCGCCTGTAATCAATGTAGACTCTCCAAACATTCTGTACTCTAGTTGCTATGAGCTCTCCATGCTCATTCTTCACTGTAGTGACTCTAGATTTCTTGGGTACCACTTGTACTGGGCTTACCCATTCACTGTTTGAGATGGGGTAGATGATATCCGCCTCAAGTAATCTGGTCACTTCCTTTTTGACAACCTCCAAGATATTGGGATTCAGTCTTCTCTGGGGTTGACGAACAGGCCTAGCTCCCTCTTCTAAAAATATTCTGTACTCACAAACTTGAGGGTTGATGCCTTCTATGTCTGCCAAGCTCCATTCAATTGCTCTTTTGTGTTTCCTCAGCACACTGAGTAGCTGTTCTTCTTGTTGGGAAGTGAGTTCCCTTGCAATAATAACTAGAAACTTCTGCTTGTCTTCAAGGTAAGCATACTTGAGGTGTGGAGGGAGGGGTTTTAATTCTAATTTTTGCTCATGGTCAGGCTCTGGATTATCTGGGGCTGGTGATAGTGGCAAAGGACCTTCATTGTCCTCTGAAAGTGTCCCCACACTTGGACCTTGTCCTGTGTACTTCTCTTCTAACTCCTCCTGGTGAACTTCAGCCATGGTTTCGTCTATGATGTCACACTGGGAGATAGAAAGGTCATCCAGAGGGTGCTCCATAGCTCCATTTAAACTGAATTTCACTATTCTGCCATCTGTTTCAAATGAATAAGTTCCGGAAAATGCGTCCAGCTTGAACTTTGAAGTCTTCAGGAATGGTCTTCCAAGAAGGATTGATAATGGCTTTCCTAAGTCATTAGGGGGCATTTCCAGGATATAGAAGTCAATGGGAAATGTTAGCCCCTTAATGCTCATTAATACGTCTTCAGCAATTCCAACCACTGTAATTATGCTTTTATCTGCTAACACAAAATGAGCTGCCGACCTTTTTAAGGGAGGGAGCCTCAAAGTATCATATATAGACAAAGGCATTATACTAACACATGCTCCTAAATCACACATGCAGTCAGAAAATATCACACCACCAATAGTACAATTAACCATACATGGACCTGGATCACTACATTTTTCAGGTATACCTCCCATTAAAGCAGATATAGAACTACCTAAAGGAATAGTTTCTAATTTATTAATTTTGTCTTTATGTATACATAAATCTTTTAGAAACTTTGCGTATTTAGGTACCTGCTGAATAATATCAAAAAGGGGAACAGTTACTTCAACCTTTTTGAATATTTCTACCATTTTCGGATCAAGTTCCAACTGCTTCCTGGGCTTCCTTGTAATTTGTGGAAATGGAATAGGGAGGGTGTTTCCTGTAGGGTCTGCCTCCTTTGGTGCTTCCTTCTGTGGTTGAGCTTCTTCTTCTTCAACTATGTCTTGTATGTCCTCTTCCTCTTCAGCATCCTCTACTTCCACTACCTCTTCAGCTGAGGCATGTTCTGATGGGATTGGCTCATCCCGATTCCTCTCTTGTAGTGTGGTTCTGGACCTTAGGGTGATGGCATTGATGCCACCCTTTGGATTGGGCAATGTATGAGAGGGGATTCCGCTGGAGCTCAAAGGCTGGTTGTTGGAATTATTTAGTGATCCAATCTATGATACAAGAGCTTGTAAGGTAGAGTTCAGACCATTTAGAGTAGAAGTAAGGTTGTTTCCATGGCTTGCTGTCTCCGATCAATAGATTGTAGTAAGTCATCATTAGAAGATGAAGAAGGATAAGTGATCTGAGAGGTCTGCTGTTGGTTGTGCTGTGGTCCTTGGAATTGCCTCAGGTGAGGTGCTCTGTAAGGCTGGTTCTGCTGCCTGTTGTTGTTATTATTCCACCTCTGATTTTCCTGATTGTCTCTACCTCCTCTGTTATTGTTGTCCTTCCAATTCTGGTTAGAATTATCTCTCCAGCCCTGATTAGAATTGTCTTGCCATCCATGGTTGTAACTGCCACCTTGATTGTATCCTTGATTGGGGTGGTCATAAAAGTTATGAGTGGCTGCTACAGTGTTGTCTTCCTGCTGGAGCTGTGGACATTCATCAGTATAATGGCTATAATCAGCACAGATCCCGCACACTCTCTGTGGAACCAACTGTTGGCTTTGCTGTGGTGGAGAGGGCTGAGCTTGCTGAGCTTGTTGTTGACTCAACTGCATCTGCTTTAGTAAGTTGGTCATTTCACAGATACTCTGATTAGAGCAGCAGTCTCTCCGCTAGAGGATACTTTTGCAACAGCTTTTGACCGGCTTTGTTTCTGCCTGTGATTCCTAGTAGATTCAGCTAAGTCGCTAATCAATTGCCATGCCTCATCAGTGGTCTTGTACTTTTTCATAGACCCATTGCTAGCACTTTCCAATGTGGTCTTATCTTGGAGACTCATGCCCTGTGTGACATAGCCGAGCAACACTATCTTGTCAATCATATGGGGGGCATGCTTCCAGAAGGTTGTTGAAGCGCTCCCAGTATTCATAGAGAGCCTCGGACTCGTCCTGAACAATCATGGAAATGTCTTTCCTCAGTTTATCAGTAACTTCAGCTGGAAAGAATTTTTCCAAAAATTCTCTTCTAAGCGTATCCCAGTCAGAAACAGTTGCTGCTGGTTGAGTGTAGTACCACTCTCTCGCCTTTCCCTCAAGAGAGAATGGGAAAGCTTTTAGTAAAATAGAAGTTTCATCCGCACCATCGCGCCTGACAGTAGAACAGGCTGCTTGAAAATCCCTCAGGTGCTTGATAGGCTCTTGAGCAGGTAAGTCATGAAACTTAGGCATCAAGTTGAGCAGTGCAGTCTTTATTTCAAAATCTGTGGCCACTGTTGGGTGATGCGCTTGAAACAGTTGCATTGTGAAATCAGGGGCTCCAACCTCCTGGATAGTAACTCTCCTAGGTTCTGCCATGCCACCTGCACGTGAATCAACTGAATCAGAAGAACAGGGGTTTATTTCTCCCTCAAGTGACGTTTTAGATCCGCCCTCAGAGAGGATTAACCGACGCCGAGCTTGCCTTATACGTGAAATAATTCTTTCAATCTCAGGATCAAATACTGGCAAGCTTGGATCAGGAAGTGAACGCGTCATTTAACGAAAGAAACATGCAGCTCATAGTAGCAAAATAAAATAAAATGCAAATAAATAAATTCCAATCAATAACTTAGCACTCTATTGCAACTCCCCGGCAACGGCGCCAAAAATTGACGTGGCGGAAATTGGCGAGTTAAGAAATTATTATAAGAGATTACGTTGCAAGTACAGTTCTTAACCAACCAAAAATCCACTTATCAATTTAGAAGGGTTGTCACAAAATTTAAAATTAAAATACTGGGAGTATGAATCCCAGGTCGTCTCCCAACGAGTTGCAGAAAGGTATGCTATTTTATTAATCAGATGTTTTCCAAAAAATTGTTTGAGTTGATAAACAGGAAATTAAATCAGAGAATTTATGTAATTTAAATAAAAACCTTGACTGGGAGTAGATTAGTTGGAAGCCCTATCCTTGATGGAGTTCTCTCAAGATCAATTAATAATTGAAGGTTGTCTGCTCAGTTATCCTTTACCGGATAAAGGAAAGTCAAGCAAGTTGGAAGTCAGTTTCTATTCACAAGTTCTAATCCTCTCCCTTGGGAAGGATTAGTGTCAGTGATTAGATGGCGATCCAACGTGAATCCCAATTATAATTTCTCTCTTGAGCATCCAACTCAAGGTCCTCCTTTCAATCAACTCCCAATCAAGTTATGGAACTACTCGCTCATTATGTTTGTAAAATCCATGAAATAAGAAAAGGAAATATTGAAAGACATGATAAATAATAATCAAAAGGATCAATTAAAATAGAAATAGTTATTGTATTAATAAATTATAAAAAATAATCCAATAATAATTCTGAGTAAAATAAGGATATGAAAGAGTAAGTGACAAGTAAGGAAACAAACTAGAATGGCGAAGTCTTGACGGAGGTAATAACTCTTCTCAATATCCCAATCCAAAAAGCAATAAAATCAAAATCCTAAGAACTATGAATGTGTAGAGAGAAAACCTAGAGGAGGAGTAAAATCAGATCTAAAACTAAAATTATGCGGAATGAATGTTGTATTTCGTCTCTGCATGTTCTCTGGCTCTAATCTGCTTTTCTGGACCAAAAACTGGGTCAAAACAGGGCCCAAAATCGCCCCCAGCGAATTTTGCAGATTCTGCAGATCGCGCATGTCACGCGATCGCGTCATCTAGCGTTTTGCCTTGCCACGCGTGCGCGTCGTCCACGCCTTCGTGTCACTTGTGCAGTTTCCAATCCGCGCGGTCGCGTGAGCCATGCGTCCGTGTCACTGCAAGTTCCTCTATGTCGCGTGGTCGCGTGAGCCATGCGTCCGCGTCATTTCTCGCTGGTCATCTCCTCAATTTCTTGTGTTCCTTCCATTTTTGCAAGCTTCCTTTCTAATCTCCAAGTCATTCATGCCCTATAAAGCCTGAAACACTCAACACACAGATCACGGCATCGAATGGAATAAAGGAGAATTAAAATACAAAATTAAAAGTCTCTAGGAAGTAAGTTTTCAACCATGAAGTATTTTTAGAAAGGAATTATAAATGCATGCTAATAATATGAATAAGTGGGTAAAGATTTGATAAATCCGCACAATTAAGCACAATATAAACTATAAATGGTGGTTTATCAGATAGCTACAATAAAAGCAGATCAGAAGATGGTGCGCCACTGTTATAACGAAAGTCTAAACCTTAGAGGCAGAGGAGAAGAATTCCACACAATTGAACTTGGTGGTGTTCAGAGGCGAGAAGAACTCCGTCCACAACCCGAAGGTGCAGTAAAGAAAGTCCAGATCGGAGACATCCTGGACAAAACAACTAATATTGGCACGATTCTAAGAGGATACATAAAAGAATCACTCGTACAGTTCTTACGAGATAACGTTGATCTCTTTGCATGGAAAGCTGCAGACATGCCAGGCATAGACCCCGAACTAACGAGCCACAAGTTGGCAGTCTACCCAGGATCTCAGCCCGTATAGCAGAGACGAAGAAAGCTTGGGCCAGAACGATCCCCAACTGTGGAAGAGCAGGTACAAGCCCTACTGGAGGCATGATTCATAAGAGAAGTCAAGTACCCACTATGGCTAGCTAACGTCGTCTTGGTGAAAAAATCAAACGGGAAGTGGCGAATGTGCACTGATTACACTAATCTCAACAAAGCCAGCCCAAAAGATCCTTATCCACTCCCAAGTGTCGACGCTCTGGTGGATGCCTCATCCAGATATAAATACCTCTCGTTTATGAATGCATATTCTGAATACAATCAAATCCCAATGTATCCACCTGATCAAGAAAAAACCTCGTTTCTAATACCAAAAGCAAACTACTGCTACATCGTAATGCCTTTTGGTCTTAAAAACGCGGGACCTACTTATCAAAGGCTAATGAATAAAGTCTTTTCAGATCATATCAGAAAAATCATGGAAGTCTACGTGGACGACATGTTGATAAAGACACAAAGTGAAGAGACATTATTACCCGACCGAGTCCAAGTGTTCGACACTATAAGGAAGCATGGCATGCGACTCAATCCTGCAAAATGAACCTTTGTAGTAGAAGCTTGCAAGTTCTTGGGTTTTATGCTCACACAAAGAGGAATCGAGGTAAATCCGGATAAATGCCAGGCCATACTCAACATGAAGAGCCCAACTTGTGTCAAAGAGGTACAATAACTCAACGGGAGGTTGGCAGCCTTGTCCAGATTTCTAGCGGGATCAGCAATAAGGTTTCTCCCCTTCTACACCACTCTAAGGAAAGGAAAAAAAGTTCGAATGGACAACAGAGTGCGAGCAAGCCTTCCAAGATTTCAAAAGTTTCTTGGGACAACCACCTATCCTAACTCGACCACGAGAGGGAGAGCCACTCATATTGTACCTCGCAGTAGGAAGTCGGGCAGTAGCCTCAGTGCTAGTTCGAGAGGATGACAAGGAGCAACAACCTGTATACTTCATTAGTAAAGCACTACAGGGGTCCGAGATGAACTACCAAAAAATAGAAAAATTTGCCTATGCGCTCATACTAACATCTCGACGACTTCGCCCATACTTCCAAGCTCACACCATTAAGGTTCGGACCAACCAGTCCATAAAAGGGATATTGCAGAAAACAGATCTAGCAGGCATAATCCTACAATGGGCAGTCGAGTTGTCCGAGTTTGACCTTCAATACGAAGCTAGGACAGCCATCAAATCACAATACTTAGCCGACTTCATTGCAGAATTTATAGACACCCCGGAAACCCCCACAGAATGGAATCTCTACGTGGACAATTCCTCGAATAAGACTGGAAGCGGCGTAGGTGTGATAATTGAAAGCAACCAAGGAACCCAAATTGAACTTTCCCTCAAATTCGGGTTCCCTGCCTCAAACAACCAGGCAGAATATGAGGCACTACTAGCTGGTTTAAAGCTGGCTAAAGAGGTCGGAGCTCAAAGACTCATTATCTTCAGCGACTCATAGGTGATAACTTCACAAATAACGGGGAGCTACCAAGACAAGGACCCCACTATGAAAAAGTACCTGGATAAAACCAGGGAGCAGCTCGGACAACTCCGAGAATATGAGATCCACCACATACCCCGCGAACAGAATGCCCGAGCTGACGCACTCTCAAAACTAGCCAGCGCAAAACCATGAGGCAACAATAGAAGCCTCATCCAGGAAATACTACAGAACCCGTCAATCTCGGAAGAGGAAAAAGTCCTAGCCATAACAGGTCTAGATCAAGGATGGATGACTCCTATAATTAACTACCTCAAAACAGAAACACTTCCTACAGATGAGAAGGAGGCAAAAAGGTTAAAACGGGAGGCACAATATTACACTATCATAAATAATACTCTATACAAAAGAGTGATTTCAATGCCATTGTTAAAATGTGTACCGACTTCCAATACAAGGGAAGTTTTAGAAGAAATACACAGTGGCATTTGTGGCAACCATCTCGAGGCACAAGCACTTACCAAAAAAGTACTCCGGGCAGGATTTTATTGGCCAACTCTACAAAAGGAGGCCACAGAGTTCATAAAGACATGTCCACCATGTCAAAAACATGCCAATTTTTACATCGCCCCGCCAGAGGAACTCATCAGCATGACCTCACCTTGGCCATTCGCAAAATGGGGACTCGACCTTCTCGGACCCTTTCCTCAGGGATCGGGACAAGTTAAATTCCTCATAGTAGGGGTAGACTATTTCACAAAGTGGATCGAGGTAGAACCTCTAGCTAATGCCACTGCTCAAAGAAGTCGAAAATTCCTATATAGGAACATTGTCACAAGGTTCGGGGTTCCATACTCCATCACCACAGACAATGGCACCCAATTCACAGATGCAGGCTTCAGAAAATTAGTAGCCGACTTGAACATAAAACACCAGTTCACTTCCGTAAAACATCCCCAAGCCAATGGGCAAGCCGAAGCTGCCAACAAAGTCATATTGGCTGGGCTAAAACGGAAATTACAAGACGCAAAGGGAGCTTGGGCTGAAGAGCTCCCACAAGTCCTATAGGCATATCGGACAACGCCACATTCCACCACAAAGGAGTCACCCTTCCGATTAGCGTACGGAACGGAGGCAATGATCCCAGTAGAGATCGAGGAAGGGTCGCCTAGAGTAGTCCACTACAATGAAGAAGCGAACTCCCAACTTCAAATGGAAGAGCTCGACCTACTTCCCGAAATCCAAGAGAGAGCTCGGATCAGGGAAGAAGCATTAAAACGTCGAATGGCTTCCAGATATAATCAAAAGGTAGTACCACGAGGTTTCGTGGAGAATGATCTCATCCTAATCCGAAATGATATCGGAACAACTCGACCTGGAGAAGGAAAGCTAGCAGCAAACTGGAAAGGACCCTACCGAGTCATAGAAGTACTTGGGAAGGGCTACTACAGACTGTCCGAACTCAAGGGGCGAGAGCTTCCCAGGTCATGGCTTGCCTGCAACCTAAGAAGGTACTATAGCTAGGAATGGTAAAGGATCTCAGCATAGGGTGTACTCTTTTCCCTGAAAAGGTTTTTTAATAAGGCACCAAGTTGAGGTCCACAAATTATCCGACTTAAAGGGATAAAAACTCCACATGTACATATTTGCATTTTCTTTTAAATAAAATATGTTAGATGTTCTACAAGTTTTCAAGACGCATTAATCTGAAACATTCATCGCACAATTATAAAGCAATAGATCGGCAGAAAGTGAAAAATAAAATTCACTACACGATCACGATAAAGACCAGCAGAGATGAAAATCAAATTCATCTAAAGGTCGACTAAGCAAGGATTGAACCCACCTTCTACAAATCGGCAAAGATGAAAACCGAATAATGCAAGAAGTTATCGAAAGTGATCCAGAGAAAGGACCTGACGAGGTCTTAATGGATTGCTAAATAATAACTTAAAGATTGGCCGACGTTAAGAAGTCAGACCAAGTCAACCAAAGTTATAAGTAAACCCTGGAAAGAGGTCTGGCCAACCCTATAAAAGAGGATTACTTTAACTTAGAAGGGCTCGACACGACAAAGTCGGCCCAAAACATAAAAGTTATAAAAGTAATCCCTGAAAGAGACCTGAACAAGGTCCAAGAAAGAGGATTACAAAAATAACTTAGAGGGGCCCGACATGATGAAGTCGGCCCAAAACATAAAAGTTATAAAAGTAATCCTGAAAGAGACCTGAACAAAGTCCAAGAAAGAGGATTACAAAAATAACTTAGAAGGGCCCGCATGACGAAGTCGGCCCAAAACATAAAAGTTATAAAAGTAATTCCTGAAAGAGACCTGAACAAGGTCCAAGAAAGAGGATTACAAAAATAACTTAGAAGGGCCCGACATTACGAAGTCAGCCCAAAACATAAAAGTTATAAAAGTAATCCCTGAAAGAGACCTGAACAAGGTCCAAGAAAGAGGATTACAAAATAACTTAGAAGGACCCGACGCGAAGAAGTCGGTCCAAAACATAAAGCTACAAAACTAATCCCTGAAAGAGACCTAAAAAAGGGTCCAAAAAAGAGGATTATCAACAACAGCTCGAACAAAACCGACATAATGAAATCGGCGACCTCAACATTATACAAAGAAAATTCCTAACAAAGACCTGAACAAAGTCCAAATAAAACTAATTGATGGAAATGACATCAGGCAAAAGAACCAAGCCAACCCAAAGAGGTCAGACAACGAAAAGTTCCAACACTCCCAAAAACTAGAAAGGTACTAAGACGAGTGCAGACAGACATGATATAAAAACTGGTAGCTACAATAACAGCAAGCTTCAGAGGCCACCAAATCAGCCCCAAAAGCTTGGAAACTGCTTTTTTTTTTTTCAAAAGAAAGTTGCTAAACAAATAACCAAGAGAGTGTCAACAGTCAGCAAAATACCATTTACAAAAAATAAACAGTTCAAAAGCCCACAGATAGGGCCATACGCAAATATATCGAGAATAACTAAAGAGGATCCAGAGGTTTCCCAGAAGTTGCATCAACATGGGGCGGAGGAGGCCGAGTCTGGAGGGGCACAACATCCACTGTCCCATCCTCCCGGTTCAAGATCTGACAGTCAGGTTCTGACTCAATTTCGGCTGAA
This sequence comes from Arachis ipaensis, assembly GCF_059453495.1. Lineage (NCBI taxonomy): Eukaryota > Viridiplantae > Streptophyta > Magnoliopsida > Fabales > Fabaceae > Arachis > Arachis ipaensis. The sequence goes on from NC_142438.1 coordinate 52,875,568, forward strand.
GGAGCTGAAGAAGTCGGCACGACAAAATCCTTGGTAACAGGCCCAGGAGGAGGTTCAACATCATCATCATCAGGGTCGTCAGGGACAATCTTACCGTCCCTCACAACATTGTCAAGACTAAAGAGAGTAAGGTCGAGCTCGGGCGCCAGAACCCGAACCTGCTCCCTTAAATTCTCATAAGCAGCAGTCACGCTACCCACAAGGTGACCCTGGAGCACGGAATAATCATCCCGGGCAGTCTCCAAATCATCCCTGAGACACACCACCTCTCTGTAGGCCGAAACATAGCTATCCTTGTGCCTCAGCGCTGTGTCTTCAGCCAACTTCATAGAAGCCGCCAAGGCCACAGAACTAGCCTTTTCACCCTCTAATTCTTTCTCCACCTTCACCAACTTTACCTCCAGCTCCTCCTTCAAACCTTTTATTCTATCAAACTCCGACTTAGCCCCATCATGAAAGATTTTGTAGCATGAACCGGGATACCCTAAGCAGTTCGAAAAAGAGCCACACCCATATGAGCCATCTTCACACTGCTTCTAGTTATGAACTCCAGGTGATGAAGAATGGACACATCATCCATTGAAAGACCTCCACAGGGGGCAATCTGATGGTCGACAAACTCGATGGCATCAAAATCAGGGGCATCAAGGTTAAATGGCTCAGATGTTTTTTGCTTTTTCGAAGGAGGAGCGCCAGAAGCGGCAGCTGAAGTTTGTGGAGGGTCAGCCAGACGAACCCGGGGAGTAGGGATCACCCTCTTCGGCCCAGGTGAACTCGGCACACGTGGCTTCACCTGAACCTGAGAAGATCCCTCTCCTGCCACCTTGACCGACATGTTTTTAGCAGCAGCAGCCTTCCTTGCCTTTTTGAAGGCCTTCATGGAGTTATTATTTTTAGACATCTCTGAAAAACAGAATCAACCACAGTAATGGGTTACAATCACAAAAAGAGGAAGCAAAGCTAAAAACAAGTCAGACAGTACCCAACACAGTTCGGACCAGGGACAGGTCCCCCGAAAACTTTTTGGTATCAAGGTGGGGAGGTTCCCCCCATATATCTTCAAGAACAATTACAAAAGCCCGCTCAACCTCGTCAAGCATCTCCCAAGTATAACGAGACACTGTCACATTCTGTTGCCATTATAGTGGAAAAGCAGGCTCATGATTCTCATCAAGGAAAAAGGGGCGGGCCCCCTCAACAGCTCAAACTTTAAAGAAATAGTTCTTAAAATCCTTAAAGGACTCATCATACATGGCAAAAACTTTATGTCCTTGGGCAGATCTAAAAGAAATCCAAGAAGCTTTCTTTTTGGAAGAAGCCCTGGGCTTGGCCGAAACAAAAAGATAGAGGAAAAGAGCCTGAGAAGGTACGACACCTAACTCTTGACAAAGCAGTTGAAAGATCTTTGCAAAACCCCAAGAATTCGGATGAAGCTGGGACGGGGCAACGTTACACGACCACAACAAGTCGGTCTCAAAAGTAGTAAAAGGAAAGGTAATGTCCAACTGGCTGAAGAAATATTCACAGGTATAGAAGAATGGACGCTCCCCCTCGACCGAGGTTGGAAAACAAACCCTCTCATCAGAATCAGGCACTACAAGCTCATAATCCCTCTCCTGGGCACCGCTACCACAAACCCTATGATGTTTTCTCAGCTCTACACAAAACTCAGCATCCACCACAGAAACACACATTAAGACAAGGGAGTCCAACCAATCGGACATCCCCTCAGGAACTTTAGAAGACATTTCTACAATATTTTTGCAAGAAGACATGGCCAACTAGTCCTACAACCAAAGAAAAGACGAATTACTACGATTACTCAAGATCAGACAGATAACTCAGGCAGCAAAAATAAAACAGCAGATTGCAGACTCAGCACAAACAACAAAAGGAAAGCTCCAGGACCCACACAGAAGGCCCAGGGGCATCCTTTGGAGGCAGTCAGTGAACAAGGATTCAAGAAAAACTACAAAACTAAAGCTCGCAGAGAAAACCCCTTTCTCAAAAAAGCAGCATCCCAGAAAGCTACAAATTAAACAAAACCGAAATAGCTACCTTCCAAATTCGCAGTCTCAGATTATCAACAAGCAAAATAACAAAACATATCAAGAAGAAGTCATCAAAGAAGCCACCTTTTTCAGAGAAATGAAATCCCCCAGAATAAGAAAAATAGCACGAAGAAATAATCGTTATCTTTTCACAGAGGTCATCAGCAAAAGCCATCAGCATGATAAAAGGAACAATCTTTTCGAGCAAACAAGTAGTATGAGCCCTAGAAAACAAAAGGACCATTTCAAAAGCAAGAGAAAATCCCCAAACAGTGAAAATGCAGGCGCACAGTGATAGGAAAAGATTCAGACCTCAAGAGAAAAATTGAAGCTCTATCAAAATGACGAAAGAAGTGCAGAAAAAGAAAAACCAACCTGAACAAAGGAGGAAGCTTTGAAGGTGGTTAAAGATGGGGAGATGGAATCACCCAGAAATCGCCGAATGACGCTGCAACGCAAGAAATGCAAAATTTAGGCAAAAACAGAAAGCGAGAGAGTAAAGGGGGAAGTTACAGAGAAAAACAAAAAGAAGAGAAACAGTTTCTGTGTGTAAAGTTCAAAATAAAAATCCAAGGGAAACGGGACAATTAAAACCAATTAATGAAGGTATTAAACCCTCGCACATTCCCAAGAACAAGGCGCTAATATAAAAGCGCGCGTTTTTAGAAGAAAACGTTCCACATTCAAAAAAAAGGAAGATTCTACAAAAAAGAAGTTGACAAATGCTCGAGTTCGGCTTCACCAGAGAAGGATCGAAGTCTTAAGAACTAGGACTCGACCTCAAAAAAAAAGACCGAGCTCGAGCAGGGGCACTGTTCACACCCTGGGTCGAGCTACCCGACCCGAGATGTTCAGTAACAAAGCGAATGATCTCTTCAGGTCAGGCTATCCGACCTCTTCTCAAAGAGCTCGGCCAAATCGACAGGAAAATCTCAGTAAAGGACCCAAATAGAGGAACACGACCCAAATCCAAAGGCAATCCAAGCTTATAGAGATAAAGGCGGTTCCCTTGAAGATAAGCTGACCTCACCCAAAGATAAGATAAGATAAGATAAGATAACTAACTTATCTTATCTAAAAAGGTCACTCTACACCATTATAAATACACTGGAGCACCCAGGTATAACTCATACTCTGATTCTACTAAAAACCTGCTTAATACCCATGCTAACTTAAGCATCGGAGTCTCTTGCAGGTACCCCCCATCCTCTGGTGACGAAAGATCAGCAGTGCAGCTAGATCAACAAGTCGGACACGACAGCTCCAGCCGCCACTCACCAGCCGGACACATCAGCACCGACCAGTACAGAAGATCTCCTCCGAGATCGACCTCCAGTTTCAGGTAACCCTCGGAACAGCCGGACACTGTGAAAGTTCTGGATGATTTTGTCCCTGTGGAATAACACAGGTGTGTGTTATGTGTTTATGATTGAGAATTACTCGAGTTGGGGATACACGACAGAGGGACAGTCCAATGGTTAGCTACCAAGACTTGTCGGGTTGGCTTTATAACTGACAGATGAGACTCATCAGCCGCAGGATAGGCATGCATCATATGCATCTATGTGTTTGTTTGGTATGTTTTATTTAGAATGCCTAATTGATCATATAGACTACTTGCTACTTGTTATCTACTATACATGCTTTCTACTTGTGATTTCCTTGCATGAAATAGTTGTGTTTGTAATAACAGATTTCGGTGGCGGTTGGGAGGTTTGGAGGAGTTAGAAAGGGGAGTATTAGATAGACGGAAGACCCTTAGCTAGTTGCCTATTTTATTTTATGGTTTAGTTATGTTTATAAGATTTAATTATATGACGGAGGTTCTAGGATTGCCTTCGACTTTCCCAGGACATTATATGTTAGATATGTGGGTGCTGTTACCATGCTGAGAACCTCTAGTTCTCACCCTATACATATTTTGTGGTTTTCAGATGCAAGACGTGAGGCACCTTGCTGAGGCATGCTGGAAGCTTCTGATAGCAAAGATCTCTATGTCTTTTGGGGCTTTATTTTGGTTATATATATATATATATATATATATATATATATATATATATATATATATATATATATATATATATATATATATATATATGTAGATACTTACTATCTCCGCTTCTTATGTATATGCTGTATTAACTTCCTCTTAGAGGTTATTTTGGAGAAATAAGTTCTGTAAACTTTGTCTTTTGGGTTCTCTTATATATATATGTATATACACTTATGTGCTCTGGCCGGTTTATCTTTGCGAGCCGAGTCTTGAGCTTTGATATTAGTACCTTGGAACTCTCTTTTGGTTATATCCATGTTAGCTTCTCTTATCTTGTTCTATTTATCGTTTACATGCCGTGAGTGTTGCGCTTTTCATTTTACCGCTTTCAATTTTAACTTTTCTTCAAAGGCTCCTAGAATAAATCTTTTTCAACTATATTATATATATAAATTTTACTTTTAGAGGTCGTAATAAATCACCACCTCTGTCTTATGACTTAAGCATAAGGCTCTGTGTGGTAGGGTGTTACAGGCATAATTGGTCTTAATTCACAAATCTTAACTAACTTACTAATTGAATTTAGTAAAAGGTTAGCATTAGTGAAAATAAGATCAACTAAGAACTCTAAATTACCAATCAATATTAGAAATTAATAACTCAAGGTCACCAAAGTCCTCAACCTAAGCCAAGAAAGAGAAAATCTATCCCATAATCAATATATAAACATTTCATCAAACACAAATAAGAAATAGAAAAAACTATAACAATCCATAATAAGAATTCAACAATAATAACTCAAATAAGCATGAATAAAATATAAAACATCCAATTCATATATAAACCAAGAATTCACATAATTCATAAGTAGCAAAATGAAGAAAAGTCAAACTAACACTAAATTCTAAGAGGACTATAGTGCAAAAACAAGGAAACAAAAGCCAAAACTATAATTAAACAAGATCAAAATATAAAATTATAAGCAAAATGGAATTGAAACCTAGAAAACCTAAAGAAAAGTTGGAGTTTCTTCCACTAAAACTATGAACAAAACCTCAGATAATGTAAAAATGGTAGATATATGAATGTAGCCTCCTTCTCCTTCATCTTGGCTTCATAATAGCATCAGAAATACCTATTGGGGGCCCCTAGAAAGCCCAAAAATGAGGATGCACGTATTTCATCAAACCCAGCACGTGGAGTCATTTTGCGCATGTAGAAAAAGCTCGTGCATGTGAGAATCTTGTGCGAAAAGCTAGCCCATGCAAGGAATGGTTGCTCGCACGAAAAACTGCCCACGCGAGCTGCCAGCAAGCTGATGAGCGGATAATTTATACCCTTTTTGGCATTATTTTTACATAGTTTTTAGTATGTTTTAGCTACTTTTTATTATATTTTTATTAGTTTTTATGCAAAAATCACATTTCTGGACTTTACTATGAGTTTATGTGTTTTTTTGTGATTTCAGGTATTTTCTGGCTGAAATTGAGGGATCTGAGCAAAAGTCTCATTCAGAGGCTGAGAAAGGACTGCAGATGCTGTTGGATTCTGACCCTCCTGCACTCGAAGTGGATTTTTTGGAGCTACAAAAGCCCAATTGGCGTGCTCTCAACTGCGTTGGAAATTAGACATCTTGAGCTTTCCAGAAATATATAATAGTTCATACTTTGCCTGAGATTTGATGGCCCAAACTGGCGTAAAACACCAGCCAGAGACCCTTTTCTGGCGTAAAACGCCAGAACTGGCACCAAAACTGGAGTTAAACGTCCAAACTGGCATCCAAGCTGGCGTTTAACTCTAGAAATGGCCTATGCATATGTAAAGCTCAATTCTCAGTCCAAGCACATACCAAGTGGGCCCTGGAAGTGGATTTCTGCACTATCTGTACTTAGCTACTTATTTTCTGTAAACCCTAGTAACTAGTTTAGTATAAATAGCACTTTTTACTACTGTATTTGCATCTTTGATCATCTTTTATCAACACTTGGGACTTTTATGTTACATTTGGAGGCTGGCCACACGGCCATGCCTAGACCTTTTTCTCTTATGTATTTTCTACGGTGGAGTTTCTACACCTCATAGATTAAGGTGCGTAGCTCTACTGTTCTTCATGAACTAATGCAAGTACTATTGTTTTTTCTTTCAATTCACGCTTACTTCTTCTCCAAGATATACTCTCGTACTTAATTCAGTTAAGTCAGAATGAAAGGGTGACCCATGACAATCACCCACTATCTTCGTTACTCGCTTAGCCAAGATCCGCGTGCCTGACAACCACAAGTGGTCTACATGATGTTCAACGTAGTCATTAGACGACAGCCGAAGTATATTCTCTTGGGTCTCTAATCCATGATTTACATCTCCTCTCCTGAGAACAGAGCATCCAAATCCGTGAGATTAGAACCTTCGTGGTATAGGCTAGAACCAATTGACAGCAATCCTGAGATCCGGAAAGTCTAAACCTTGTCTGTGGTATTCCGAGAAGGATCAGGGAAGGGATGACTATGACGAGTTTCAAACTGGTGAATGTTGGGCGCAGTGGCAGTGTGAAAAAGGATAGAGAGATCTTATTCTGACGCTAGTCAGAACCGATAGATGATTAGCCGTACGGTAGCTGTACCTGGTATTTTTCATCCGAGACGAGAAATCCGACAGTTGATTAGCCGTGCAGAAATCGTACCTGATATTTTTCATCCGAGAGGATCATATAGCTTGCCATGGAAGGGAGCACGTATGGTTGGATGAAGACAATAGGAAAGTAAAGGTTCAGAAGCAACAAAGTATCTCCAAACGCTTATCTGAAACTCCCACCAATGAATTACTTAAGTATCTTTATTTTATTTTATGTTTTAATTATCAAAACCTCATAACCATTTGAATCCGCCTGACTAAGATTTATAAAGTGACCATAGCTTGCTTCAAGCCGACAATCTCCGTGGGATCGACCCTTACTCGTGAAAGATTTTATTACTTGGACGACCCAGTGCACTTGCTGGTTAGTTGTGCGGAGTTGTGAAAAGTGTGATTGCAATTCCGTGCACCACAAGCTCCACTTCCAAATTGCTTCTCGAATTCATTTTTTTTGCTCTATACTTTTCGATTTTTACAGGCCATTGATGTACCTAAACTCTGAAATAGTTAAATAAAATTGATCACGTCGTCAAATGGCATAAAAAGAGATTAAGAATTTAATGATTAGGAGCACAAAAAGCATTATTTTAACACACAACTTTATTGGAAGCAAGATTAAAAAAACTCAATTAATTGAGTTGAAATTGTGTAAGATAATTGATAAACTCCATACTTTTTAACACAATTTAGAATGCTAAAATGGAGTTTAACATACTTGTGATGCTTGTCAAATGGAAAAATAAACTAAAAGCTCTTTTAAGTCAAAAGAGTTGCTACATATTGATCTTTTCGGTCCTACTAGTCACTACGACTTAGTTATTGTTGATGACTTTACTAGATTTAGTTGAGTTTTCTTTCTTGCTCATAAGAATGATGCTTTTTTAGCCTTCGAAACTTTTAGCAAAAAGGTTCAAAATAAAAAATATTTAAAAATTACTTCTATTAATGATCATGAAAAAGAATTTGAAAATTAAGATTTTGAATTCTTTTGTGATAAATTTGGTATCTCACATCATTTTTCTTGTCCAAGAATACCTCAACAAAATGGTGTTGTGAAAAGAAGAAATGGAAGCCTTTAAGAAGTGTCAAGAGCAATGCTTTGTGAAAGTGATATACCAAAATTTTTTTTGGGCCGAAGCTATTAATACAACATGCTATGTCGTGAATAGAATCATTATTAGGAAATTTTTGAAGAAAACTCCTTATGAGCTTTAGAACGGAACTCTTCACAATCTTAAATACTTTCATGTTTTTGGATGCAAATGCTTCATTTTGAATACAAAAGATAATTTGAAAAAATTTGATCCAAAGACTTATCAATGTATTTTTATTGGTTACTCCCTACAAAGTGTATCACAAAGACTCTAGAATTGTTGAAAAAACTATATACATGTTACTTTTTGTGATGTTAACTCTGTTTCAAGTATTTGTGAAGATGATGATGTAGGTATTCATGCTGAGAATACCAGAATTGAAGCCCAAAATCATGAAAACTCATAATCATAGCAAGCTACTCCTGAGACTACTGTGATAGACAATTTTGTAGGAGACATTTCTATTTTATCTTCTGCAACTATTGACCATCTTGGAAACAACAACAACTTTGACATAACTCCCTCTGAATCTGTTTCTAAATCTGTCAAACCTCGAGAATGGAGATTTTTTAAGAACTATTGATGAGTCCATATTTGACAATAAATTTTGGATTGATTTGAGTGGATTTCATCAAACAAACCCATATTTATTCATCTAAATAGCATACTTTTGTGTTTTCTCTCTAAATTGTGTCTAATTGTGAAAACATGCTATTTTGTGCTTAATTTAATCAATTTTATTCTACTTTCATTCCATTCGATGCCTTGATGTATTTGATGAGTGATTTCAGGTGTAATAGGTAAGAATGACTTAATAAGAGTGGAAGAGAAGCATGCAATTAGGAGAAAACATGAAGAAAACAAAGACGAAGCACACAGCCAAGTGTGCGTATGCACAACACCCTATGCGTACGCACAAGTCCCTGCACGTGACTTCATTAAAAAGTCACGTGGCTCACAAATTTGGGGGTTTTTCAGGCCCATTTCTGAAGTGCTGAAGCATATAAGGGAAAGGCTAGCAACACACACTCATACCATACACTACACAACAAACTTAGGGCAGTTTTAGGGTAGTTTTTAGGATAGTTTCTCTTAGTTTTTCTCTCAATTTTCTTAGGGTTTAGTTAGGGTTTATACTACAATTTTTCATTTTCTAACTTTGATCTTGGATTCTAGCTATTTCTATTGTAAGTATTTTTTAATTTTCTCTTTTATTACACTACTTGTTCTACACTTATATTTTAAGTCACTTTTTCAATACATATATGCTTTTGCAATTTTGAGTTTTAATTGATGAATTTGATGTTTAGTGGTTTTTATATGTTTGTTGAGTTTCCATTGTTGATTTTGTTTTTTGGTTGTTCATAGTTTCAAGTAGTTTTCTAATTTTGTAATGTTTTATGATTATGCCTACCATGTGTTTGATGAAATGCCAATTTTGATTATGAGGTAGATTTTCATTCCTTGACTTGGCAAAATAAGTATATGAAATACTAGAGTCATAATGTCTGACATTTAGTGATAATTCTTGGGTTGTTAGTTCTTATTATTTCCACTAACGCTAGCTTTTTACTAAGGTAATTAGTAAGTTAGCTAGGATTTGTGGATTAATAACAATTATGCTCACTTGACTTACTCTTCGATATTAAGGGTTGACTAGGTGAGATTAATCCATCATAATTATTATAGTTGTGGTTATGACAAGGAAGAAATTCCATAACTCATCCCAAGTCAAGGTTCCATTTATGTTTTGAACCATATTTCTCTCACTTTAAAGCATTACTTGTCTATATTACATAAATAGTTCTTTTATTCATTTATTAGTTTATTAATTACAATTTTGATTGTTCTTTTATTTCTTAATTGTTTGCTTCAACCATTGAAACCCCCTCCCCCCCCCCCCCCGATTTTCACAACTAAAATTGTGCGCTCTTGGTCACTAGTTCTTAGGGAAGACGACCCGAGGTTTAATTACTCTCGGTTATTTTTATTTGAAATTAAACTTTGATTGATGGAATTTAATTCCCAGTTTGGACTATGCTACCGACGAAGTGATTCTTGTTTTAAAAAATTCTAAACCGCCGCAAATCCCATTCGTCAAGTATTTGGCGCCGTTGCCAGGGAGCAAGTGCAATGAGTGCTATAATTTTGGTTGTTGTGAATATGTGAATAGTGTAAATAGATACTTTTTGGGTTGTTTGTTTGCTTTTGTTAGTAATTAGAATTTTGTTTCTTTTGATTGATGTCTATTTTCCTATTTTCTTTATGAGCTATCAACCTCTCGGTTAGGAGTATGGTTGTGATTATTTTGTAGGGCTTGATAACTTCAAATTTGAATTGCATCATAGAATAGGGAATTCAATTGAGGAAGGAGCAACCTCCTCCTTATTACAATGAGCCAAACCTTCCCCAATGTGCATACCCAAACCAAGGATATGGTGGGTTTCACTTTGATTGTGTACCTCCACCACCATATACCTATGATCCATACTTCCAACATAATCCGCAATCACTACATTTTCAAACACCACACCACCACCACCATCCACCTTCTTACATACCACCTCAAGATACTCATCAATATGAACTACCTCCAACATATACAACCTTTATCCCACCCAATGAGCCTTTCCTCTTATCTAATTATGGAGTTCTCCAACCTGTGTCCAAAGAAGAACAAGAGCTTCAAGCTTTTCTCCAAGAGCAAAAAGAATTTCGAAGAACACAAGGGCAATTCGTGACTACCATAGCCGAACGGTGAACCGTTTAGTCCTTCTACGCCCATCCGATCAAGGCACTCCTCTTGAAGAATGTGAAGGATCGACTAAAGAGTGTAGTGAAGAGGAGAACATGGAGCCACAAGGGAAAGAAGAAGAGTTAAAGCATGAATTGCAACAAGAGGAAGAAAGAGGAGAAAGAGGTTGGTGAGGAAGGAGTTGACAACCAATAAGTAGAGGTCCTCTTGCAAGAATCTAGAGAAGCAATTCCATTCTAAGAGCACATTGAGTAGGTGGCAATTTCACCTATGAACTTCATTGGCCCCCATCAATATGCTATCTTAGAGATGGATTACCAACTTAAGGTCCTTCTTAGGTTGATATATGGTGGAGAAAGGAGTATTGGTTACCAAGTGAATCCAAGGTTCTTCAAGAAAAATAATTCAAGAATTGGAGCCCAAGTGGGGTGCAAGGCACAATTGAGTAGTTTTTAGAGAGTGTTGGGTTGCAATATGATCCTAATTATGTTAGCCAAGCGGAACAAGAGCCTAATTATGTTAGCCTAATTATGCTAATTTTTTATGACACCTGTATTCTATTTGCATTAATATGCACTTATACTGTCTTTCATGACCCACTCTCTCTCCCCCATTGTTGCAATTTTTGCACTATTGATATGTCATTTGCTTCTACTGTTTTGTCACTTGCATGTTGTAGCTACCATGTAGTTGAGAACATCATTATTACTTGGCATTAGCACACCCATATCTTATTTCTTTTAATATCTTTGCTTGTGGGTTATTTTTCTTCCTATTTCTCTTCTTTCAGGATGGCCACCAAGAAGGGAAACGGAAAACTTCTACTTGGGGTGGACAAACAAGTTCCTGTGCACCATCTTTTGGAGAAAAGTATCAGTTGTAGCCACCTGTCTACTTGCACATTTTAGCATGCACCGAGGACGGTGCAATCTTTAAGTGTGGGGAGGTCGAGACTGACTTCCGTGGGTTAGTTACTTTCCTGTCTCAACACCAATATTTAATTTTTTTTTTGTTAAATTAGTTGTTGTATTTGCATGTTTGATTGCATGTTTGTTTGATTTTGTGCATGTTCTTCTAGCACTACTTGGTTGAAGTGATGAACTTCTTTTCCAAGAAACTATTTTATAGCATTTCACTAATTTGAATTAAAACATTTTGAAATTGTTTGAAGAATTTAATTTGGAACATGGTTTAGAGCTCGAACACACAAAACCAGTGAGATTTTGAGCCTATTTGATTGGTCGTATTTTATCAACCAATATTCTGTTTTAGTGTGTGATGTTCTCTCTAAAATTGTGATCTTTGTCTTGCTTGATTCTATATATCCATGGTTTGATGTATGCATACACTTATATGATTGAGGCCCTTGTTTCATTATAGCTTACATACTCATATGGCCTTAACCTTTGTATTATCCTTTGCAAACCAATGTTGAGCCTTTTTAACCCCAATTGTTCTTTACTTTAACTCATCACTAACTCTAAGCGAAAAACAATAATGTCCTTAATTTGAATCCTTGGTTAGCTTAGACTAGTGAGAGTGCTCATGATTTAAGTGTGGGGAAGTTGGGTTTGGCAAGATTTAGTTTGGGAATTAAGTATGTTAGATTTTCTTTGAAAATGTGAAAAAATGTTGAGGACATGGCCATGCATTCAATATCTTAATCGTATGCATTGAAAAAAAATAAGAAAAATAAAAAGAAAAGAAAAATGAAAAAAAAAAGAAAAAAAGAGCAAATAATAAAAAGGGGACAAAATGCCCCGAAGTAAATGGTGATAGCAATGCATATACACTATACTCAAAATTGGGATGCATAAATATGTGAAAAACATGGTTATTGGATAGTTAGGTTTTGTATGTTTTACATGGATTGTCTTAGGTTAGGTGGAAAATTTAGGTTGATCAAGGATTCAGATTTTAGCCCACTTGATCAAATACATTCCTACCTTGACCCTAACCTTATTAAAACCCTTAAAAGACCTCTTGATATATGTATTTGTGCATTAAATTTTTGTTGATTGGTAGAAGAAGAGCAAGCCTTAGAAAGCAAGGTTAGTAGAGAATTGAGAGAATAGAACCTTAAACACTTGAGTGATTAGAGTGTATACACTTCCGGTGAGGGTTCGATGCTCGATTCTTTGTTCCCAGCTTTTACAAGATTTCTTCTTGCATGTTCACTTGTACTTTATTTTATGATTTGAATTAGTGGAATCCCATTCATATTTGTTCTTGGAGAATTCAATTTACTTTTAACCAAGTTGGTAGAAACATTTTGTATTTAGTTGCATTCATATAGATAGGCTGCATTTCATAAGTTTCACCATTCCTCTTCACTCCTTTATAGCTTCTATTGAGCTTAGCATGAGGACATGCTAATGTTTAAGTGTGGAGAGATTGATAAACCGCTATTTTATGGTTTATTTTGTATTGAATTCAGTGGATTTTATCAATTATTCTCACACTTATGCATATAATTCGCATGTTTTACATTTTCCTTCCTAATATTGTGCTATGTTTGAAAACATGCTTCTTTGGCCTTAAATTTGCTAATTTTTAATCCTCTCTTATTACCATTCGATGTCGTGATATGTGTGTTAAGTGTTTTCAGATTTTCCGGGGCAGGAATGGCTTAGAGGATGGAAAGGAAGCATGCAAAAGTGGAAGAAACACAAAAAATTGATGTTTTGAAAAGCTGGCAGCGATGCGTACGCGTGAACGACGCGTACGCGTGACCAGGATTTTGTCAAGCGACGCGTACGCGTGGGTGACGTGTACGCGTGACAGAGCGTCACGTGCTGCATTGTGCAGAAAACGCTGAGAGCGATTTCTGGGCTGTTTTGGACCCAGTTTCAGGCCCGAAAATACTGCTTAGAGGCTGCAGAGTGGAGCTGGATGGGGAATCAATCATTCACACCTACATACACATTAGTTAGGTTTTTTTAGATGTAGTTTTCTAGAGAGAGAGGCTCTCTCCTCTCTCTAGGTTTTAGGTTTTTTTTTAGTCTTGTTTCTTCCCAATTTCAGAATTTTACTTGACTTTAATTTAGTTTTTTTTAGTGTTTGATAAAATGCTTGGTTAGATTTTAAATTAGTCTTGTATGTTCTTAACTTAGATTGATCAATTGGAGACTCTTGAATTGTCAAAGTCTCTTGTTGGTTTGTGATTGAAAGTTGCTAGTTGGCTTGAGCTTCACTAACTCTAATCTTTGATTAGGACTTGTGAACTCAAGTTGAATTGCTCACTTGACTTACCTTCAATTGTTAGAGGTTAACTAAGTGAAGGCAAAAGGCAATTATCATCACAATTGACAACGATAACGAGGATAGGAATTCTAATTCTCAATTCTTGTTAGGACTTTTCTTAGTTGTTATTTTATTTCCTAGTTATTTATATTACTTATCTCTTATTAAAAAACCCAAAAAGATATTTTCCCATAACCAATAGTAAGTACACTTCCCTGCAATTCCTTGAGAGACGACCCGAGGTTTAATACTTCGGTTAATTTTATTGGGTTTGTATTGTGACAAAGAATTTAAATATTGATTGAGGTTTAATTGTCAGTTTAGACTATACTTGCAACGCAATGTTTTCTGTGAAAAATATTTACCGACATTTTTCCTCCATCAGATATTTCAGAACAAATTGGGAGAAAATGGTAGCATAGCTAGAAAGAAGGTCAGATTGGTAGCTCAAGATTATAATCAAGAAAAAGGACTTAATTTTGATAAATCTTTTCCACCAGTGGCTCGAATAGAAGCAATCAGATTACTCCTAGCCTATGCAGCTCATTGTGGTTTTAAACTCTTCCAAATGGATGTAAAATGTATATTTTTAAATGGTATAATAGATTGAGAAATATATGTGGCCGAGCCTCCTGGTTTTGAAAATAAAGACTTTTCAAATTATATTTTCAAACTTTTTAAAGCTCTTTATGGTTTGAGACAAGCTCCTAGAGCTTGGTATGAAAGACTTAGTTCTTTTCTTTTGAAAAATAATTTTTAAAAAGGCACCTCTGATACTACTTCATTTATTTAAAAATTTTATGATAATTTCATCCTTGTACAAATATATGTTGATGACATTATATTTGGGTCTACTGATGAGTCTGTATATGTTGATTTTAACAAGCTCGTGACAAGTGAGTTTGACATGAGTATGATGGGAGAACTTATATTATTCTTTGGTCTTCAAATCAAGAAAACTTCCAACGGCATGTTTGTACATCAAGAGAAGTCTGTCAAGACGCTGGTAAAAAAATTCGGATTGAAAAGTGCCAAGCCTATGGGCACCCCAATGCACTCGAATTTAAGGTTAGAGAAAGATGAAAATGAGAAAAATGTGAATGAAATAAGATATAGAAGAATGATTAGCTCTCTCATGTATCTCACCTCTTTTAGTCCGGATATTGTGTAAAGTATTGGTGTGTGTTCTAGATTCCAATCACAACCAAAGGAGTCCCATCTTTTAGTAGTAAAAAGAATAATTAAATATGTTCATGGTACATCCGATTATGGTTTATGGTATTCAAAGTCTGATGAATTTTCTGCAGTTGATTATTGTGATGCAAATTTTGCGAGGGATATAATTGACTAAAGAAGCACCTCTAAAATTTGCTGCTTTTTTGGGAGATCCCTCAATGTGTGCTCAAGCAAGAAGCAAGCCACAGTGACTCTATCTACTGCCGAGGTTAAGTATATCGCTGCATCTTCTTGTTGTTCTCAATTGCTTTAGTTGAAAATTCAATTGGTCAATTATAAATTGAAAGCCGATAATATACCTTTGCTTTGTGATAATATGAGTGCTATAAATATTTTCAAAAATCATTTTTTGTACTCAAGAACAAATTACATTGAAGTGAGATATCACTCAACTAGAGAGCATGTTCAAAAGAGTAATATGGACATTCGATTTGTGAAATCAGAATATCAAATTACTGATATATTCACTAAGCCATTAGCTGAGGACAGATTCTATTAACTAAGAACTACTTTAGGAATCATTAGTTTTGAATCATTGCATTAATTTTGCCAATGTTCTTTTTTGAGAATTTTGACTCACAGGTTGTTATGAGATATTTTTGGATAGATGATGAGTTTTTTGAAAGTTTGTTAAAGTTGTTATCTAATTTTTTCAAAACGAGATATGATGTGAGCTGATGAGAGGATATTTTATATGCTTTTTAACATCATTTTCATATAGTTTTTAGTAATTTTTATTTAGTTTTTATTAAGTTTTTATAGGTTTTAGTGTTAAAATCACATTTTTTATTCTACTATGAGTTTTTGTGTTTTTGGGCAATTTCATATATTTTCTAGTTGAAATTGAGGAGCTAGAGCAGAAGTCTGATTCAGAGACAGAGAAAGCACTGCTGATACTATCTAAATCTGACCTGCCTGTATTTGGAAGAGCTTTTCTAGAGCTAAAGAAGTCCAAATGAAGCGCTCTTAATGGCTATGGAAAGCTGATTTCTAGAGCTTTCCAGCAATATATAATAGTCCATACTTTGCTTCGGATTAGAAGGCCCACAACTGGTGTCCAACGCCAGCTTCCTGTCCCTTTCCAGGTGTCCAGCGCCCAAAGAGCAGAGTCCAACGTCCAAAGGCCCAAAGAGGACCCCCTAGTTGGCATTCCATGCCTAAGGAACCTCATAGCACGTGGATCTCATTAAAGCTCAGCCCAAACACTCACCAAGTAGGCCTCAGAAGTGGATTTTAGCACTAAATAGACTGTTTTACCCTTACTAGTCATCTGTTTAGTATTTAAGGGATCTTATTCATGTAATTTAGATAATCTTTAACCTTTTACACCTCCCGCTAAGGGGGGTCTGCCATATTTTTGTTTTTACTTTGTTTTTATCTTCAGTATGAGTTTCTAAACCTCCTAGGTTGAGGGAAGGAGCCGTGCTGAGTCCTATGAATTAATAAAAGTACTATTTCTTCTTCATTGATCCGTGTCTGATCTATCTCTAAGATGTATATTCTGATCTTTATCGTGGTGAACAGGACGATCTGACAAATTGACTCTGTTCATCACATTAAGATGAACGTGCCTGACAAACATCCGCGTCTACTTGGGTTCGTGTGAGTACTTGGCCGGAAAGCACGAACCAATAGCTATGCTTATACATCTCTCAGATGGTTAATCCACGATTTCGTTGGGGACTTCTCGAGACACCTGTTCAGCCAATCTCCGGGGAGATTAGGGTCTTCGTGGTATAGACTAGAATCCAAAGAAGCAGCATTCTCTAATCCGGAAGATTCGACCTTGTCTGTGGCGTTTTAAGTAGGATTGCCAAGAGAATGGATTGCTATGCGCTTCACCTTCCGTTAGATTGAATGACCACTGACAATGGCATTTGACCTGTAGCAGAGGAGATCAAGGACCATTAGCGTGGCTTTGATCACTTACAGCCTGCCATAGAAGAAGATCATTCACAAACAAAGAAGACAGTAGTACCAGAGTTACTTCAGAAAGACAAAGCAACTCCAACTCCTAACTCTATTCCTATCAGTATTTCAATTCCCAGCATATAATACCTAATAGCTAACCTCTTAATAGTCAACTTCTTCTGATTCTGCCTGACTAAGACCTGCAAGACAACCATAGCTTGCTTCAAGCCACAATCCTCATGGGATCGACCCTGACTCGCTCAGGTATTACTTGGACGACCAAGTGCACTTGCTGGTACTGCTGCTGTTGTACGAAATAGTGTGAATTTTGCGTATAAGCGCAACCATGAGCCAAGCTCATTTTTTTTATTTTTTGTGGACCCTTCTGTTTCCTTAAAATATTTTTTTAGGCCTAAATAATAGTTTCTTTATATGTGTGGGCCTCATTGTTATTTTATCATATATCTATATCTCTTATTTTATCTTTTTTGAAAAACAAACAACTTTTTGGTGATTCTTGGTACAATTTTTTCGGACTTTGTAATCACTTTTTTCAAACAAGTTCTTCAGGCTTTCTAATCTTTTTTTAATATTTATTTTTAAATTTTTTTCAAAACAAGACAAAAGTGCAACCTTTGGTTTTTCATCATACCTTTTGCATATTTATTTGACTAACGTTTCACATTCATCAACACACACTACTACACCACTTCTTTTTTGAAAATAGCAATCCCTAGGTATCTTTAAGATGAGAAAGAAAACTACCACTAGAAGAGGATTATTGCCTCGTAACCCTCGAACTGTCCCAGATTACCTTCGAAAGCTTCCCTCTCGTCAAGCACACATTCATATCTGTATACACTCACATTCATTGTCTTATTCTCCTCCTAAACCTAAACCAATGGCTCGTACTAAGACCACTGCTTGCTTATCAACTGTTACTTCTCAAGCTTCAGAGCCCTCTTGACCAAGTGTAGCTAAAAGAAAAAGGCCAATGACCAAAGAAAAACCTCCTTCATCTCCATCTCCTCGCTCCACCTCTCACCAAACCCCTCATCCTGCCTCTTGTCCTCCCTCTACTCCCTCACAAAGAGGTTACCCTCATTACTTTCTTCGTTCTGTTAGGGAACTAAATGATTTTTATCCCATTGCCTTCAAGTTATATTTTATTGACCTTTCTCACTCACGCTACAACACTATCCATTTTTTTAACATGAACTATGAGTTTCATAAAGCTATGGTTGTAAACCATCCTCTTTGTTCTTCTTATATTGCTGATCTTTCTACATTAGCCCAAAAAGGTCTAAACTTTGTTGAAAATATAAAATTTCTTGACTGAAACCATCTCTTTAACATTAGAAAACCAGATTACCCTAAATTTGTGAGAATTTTATGCCAATATATTTTATCATGAAGAAAATGTTGATTCATATGTCAAAGGTTGTGAAATTAATCTCAACAGAAACACTATAACTACATCTCTTGGTTATGTAGATGTGGACATTATAAACTCTGGGTAATTAGTAAATAATTAATAAATTAATTAATTATTATTTAAAGAAATTAAAAAATTAAATTTGATGTGTTAGAGGGGTAGAAATAATTAAAATATGAATTTTGACACTAATTTTAAATGTTTTGGCCCAAAACTGCGGTAAACTGATTAGACCGGGCCCATGGCCTAGCCTACAAAACACTAAAGCAAGCTCTCTTCCTTCTCATTTTCAAGGAAACACACTGAGGAAGAGGGAGCTGCATGCCAAGAACCCTAACCCTCACTCAAAGCTATATTTGCCATAATTTGCAATCCGGATCTTCGATCGCTGCACCGTCGGCGGTTACGCGAGCACCGCGTCGAACTCTACAAAATCCAATAAACAATGTGGTAAGTACCTCACTATTTCTTACTCATCCAATCTCTCCTAATTTTCAAATTTGAGATTTTGATTTTGAAAGATTATCTGATTTTAGGTGTTTAGGATCAAATTAGACTTGTGGATTTGCCAGGTCTTGTCCCAATTTTTGTTGGTAAGGTGAGAAACCTCTAACTCTTGTGAGTAATTAATAACTATGAATCCTAATTCAATTCTTGTGTGATATTAGTTGGTATTGGTTTAGATTATGTGTGTTGGGACCAAATTGGTGGTGTTATAAGCTTGATTTTGGACCGCAGGGGCCGAGTTGCTATTGGTGTACATTTTGGTGTTTGGGACATTAGTGGAATAGTGGTGTTTGTGGCATTCCAGGAATTAGAGAGAGATCGTCCAAGGTATGGTTTTGGTTTCTCGTAGATAATATATAATATATCGTGAAAACTTAGGCTAATTGACCATAGGATAGGTTGAATATTGTGAAATTGCTAATGTTAGTGATTTTGGTGAAAAATTGAGTTTGTTATAAGTTTGAGATGATGATTGATGAGAATGATGCTCTTGAGTTATAATTGTTGAGGTATTGATGAATTGCATTATTTTGATTGAGAATTGTTGGAATGGAAATGCTAAGATTAAGAATTGGCATGTTGTGCAAGGTATTGAATAATTGAAAAACTGTGTTAAACTTGTTTATTGTTGTCTTGGAGTGTAAAACATTGGTTTGAGTTAAGGTTGTTAGTAAAATAGAGGTTTTGGAGATTTTTATAAAAATTTTACTTTTAACCAAACTTCGGCAGGCCATAACTTGGCTTCCAGATCCTTAATTTCTGACAAATTATTTCAAATGAAAATTGGATCCGTGAACTTTATGCAGCTCTAAAAACGGACTAGAAACGATTTTTAACGAAAAAGTTATACGTGTCAAAAGTTTGGTGTATAAAAGTACTTTCTATAGAATTTAACATATTTTTACCATTTCTGACGGGCATGCGTACACGACACACACACATGACGCAGATGTTTTGTTCTATCCAGATGTCCCGCGTACGTGGGCATGTACATTTGTACGCGCAAGGGGGTTTTTCAGGTTTGCGTACGCGGGCAAGAGCCACGCGATGCGGGAGATCATTGCTATTTGAAGGGCTCGCGTACGTGAGCAATGGTCGCGTACGCGAGTTGGGAAAATGACACCACCGCATAGACCCTATTTTGGAAAACATTGCATTCTTGTGATTTAAACATGATTTCTAACTTCTAAACTTCTATGGTTTCCTTCTAAAGTCCTAAATTAAGTTCCTAATTATAAGGGGAGGGGTAAATTGGGAGAAAGAGTTAACTTGGCGGTGAAGAAAAGCTTGGAAATAATGGTGTGTAGACACGAGGAAGTGCGGAAATGATGGTGATATTATGAATAATGACAAAATTGATAATCAATTATTGATATTGAATGAATATGATAAACGAGGCATGATTGAGGACGATTGATAATGAGTATGTCTGTATTTTCTCTCTGGTTGTAAGAGTGACAGGAGACCTATTTTCTCTAATGGTGACAGTGCACATATTCCCTCTAATGGTAATAAGCACTCTCCTTTTAACGACTGATGTGCTGAGATATTTGTACATAACAGAGAGACAATGTCCTAGTTAGCTACTGGACATGTTGGGATGGCTATATAACTAACAAATAAACTCATTAGCCGTAGGACAGGCATGCATCATAGGCATTTGTTTGTTTTGTTTGAATGTGCTTTACTTGGGTTTGCCTATTTAATTATCTATGCTTAATTGCTATGTGCTCTATCTATTGTAACTGCATTCTATCTGTGATTTCTTTGTCTGTATTGTTTGTCTGTGCAACTAAGATGCCCCTTGTCTGGCGGAGGAGTGACGAGGGTTGTTCCATCGGTGTTTCGGAGGACTGGAGAAAGCAAGATTCAAAGGGTTAAGTTAGGATTTGAGTTATAAACTTGAAAACCTTAGATTATATACCCAAAATCTGGTTTAGCTTATTTTTTAAGTTTAAATCTAAGTGTCAGAGTTCTAGGATTGCCTTTGGCTTTTTTGGGACCTTATATATTATGTATGTGGGCACCATTACCATGCTGAGAACTCCCGGTTCTCATTTCTTACATATGTTGTCCTTTTCAGATGCAGGTCGAGAAGACATCACTAGGCGTCTGGATTTACTCTGCAGGCGAAGTGGGGATGCTAGCTTTTGATATTTTGCTATGTATATATATGTCTAGATAATTATCCGTGTATATATATATATATATATATATATATATATATATATATATATATATATATATATTGGATCTAAACCTCTTAGAGGCTTTTGGTTGAGAACTAAGTGTATGTTTATGTATTTTGGGATAATCGGCTTGTGTATGTATATATATTTATGTAAATATTCTCCGACCGGCCTTGGCTTCACAGGTCGAGTCAGGAGCTTGATATTCTGTATCTTTTGACACTTCTCTCTTATTATATCTATGTGCCTTTACTTTTTTTCGTATGTAAGTTTCTGTTACGTGAGCATTGCGCTTTTTCTTTTATGATTTTCTTTAAGATTTCCTTCAAGGCTTCTCGATTATTAAATTCTTTCAACTACTACTATGTATATATTTTATTTTAGAGGTCGTAATGCCATACCACCTTTGTTTTATGGCTTAAGCATAAAGCTCTGTATGGTAGGGTATTACATTATGGTATCAGAGTAGTTCATTCTTGTAGAGCTTGAGGGACGGACTGGCTATGCTTCTAGGCATACTCTGGGTGTCTATACATGCTAATTAGGATATCTAACTAATATATATGGCATGAATGTTCATGAGCATGCATTTGAGACTTTGAAGCACTAGACTTGCGATATTAAGACTGATCACCTTGATATCACTTGTTTGGTGTGAACAGGAACCAAATGGCGACTCGTGGACGCAGACGCGGCCAAGGAAGAGGTAGGAATAGTAATGAGTAACCCAAAACAAATGCGAACAACCCACAAACTTCATGGTTGCCCTGGAAAACATGGCTGCTACAATGCAGGCTACGGTTACGGCGTTAGGGAATCAAGTTGGTAATGGGAATGGCAGTAATGGTGAAAATAGCCCGAGGATGCTCGCCACTTTCCTGAAAATACACCCACCAAACTTTAGAGGAACTACGAATTCCACTGAGGCCGATAACTGGTTTCAGGCAATGGAATGGGCTTTACAAGCACAGCAAGTCCCTAAAAATCAATGTGTTAAGTTTGTAATTTATCAGTTAATGGGTGAAGTCCAGTATTGGTGGCAAGGGGCACAATGCCTTCTGTTGTAGGATGATGCTGCTATACCTTGGGATGCATTTCGAACTGAGTTTTACAAGAAATACTTTTTCAATTCAGTCAAAACGGCTAAGGAACTTGAACTGCTATAATTATAAGTTTGAGCAGGGTCAAATATCGGTTGCTGAGTACACGAATAAGTTTGAGGAACTATGCCGTTTTTCCAGAATCTACCAAGGTGCTCTGGGAGACTTCGAGGAGTGGAAATGTATCAAATATGAAGGAGGACTCTGGAGTGATATTTTGAGTTCAGTAGACCCGATGGAGATCAGAGTGTTCTCTGAATTGGTAAACAAGAGTAGAATTATGGAGGAATGTTCAAGGAAGGTTGCTATGGCAGAAGGTGATAGCCGGGAGTTCCACCGAAAGGACCACAACCAGAGTTTTGCACCAAGGGGCCAAGAATTTAAGAGAAGAGAATACACACAACAATTTTTCCAGGGACGAAATAACCTCGGAACGAATGATGACCACCAAGAAAATGGTAGAAAAAAATAGACAGTGGTTGCTTCAAATAATTCGAGTTGTTAGAGATGTGAAAGATATAACCCAAATAAGTTGTATTGTTATGTCTCGGGCTTATATTACAATTGCAGAAAGCCAGGACATTTGGTCAGAGATTGCCCACACAGGAGAAACCGGGATGTAGCCAGAATCGATCCTCAAATCCAAGGTAATAAAGGAACTAGTAAACAAATTTTAATCGCTTTGAACAATACCAAAAAATGGCATTCATTCATAACACATGGTTGAGTTGTAAAAATCATAATTTACAGGTGAAATATTGGTGGATGACTTTGAGTTAATTAGACAGGGGGTTTCGGTTAGCACAAATGAATAGGTAAGTTCTTAATAGGCAACGATCAAAGTGACGCAGCAGAAGCGTGAAGATTGCGAAGACGTTAGGACTATTAGGGTGAGGAGGAAAAGTTGTGGAAGATAAGCTGTTGCGAAAATTGGCAAAAGGTCGAGGAGTTGTATGTTGAACTAAAAGGAGGACTACTCTCGCGTACTCTTGTGGTGATCGATATTTTCAAGGGCAAAATTTTTGTTAGGGGGTAACATGTAAACTCCGGGTAATTAGTAAATAATTAACAAATAAATTAATTATTATTTAAAGAAATTAGAAAAATAAATTTGATGTGTTAGAGGGGTAGAAATAATTAAAATATAAATTTTGACACTAATTTTAAAGATTTTGTCCCAAAACCAGACCAAACCGATTGGATCGGTCCAATCCGGACCCATGGCTTAGCCTACAAAACACTAACGCAAGCTCTCTTCCTTCTCATTTTGAAGGAAACACACTGAGGAAGAGGGAGCTGCATGCTAAGAACCCTAACCCTCACTCAAAGTTCAATTTGCCATAAATTCCAATCCGGAGCTCCGATTGCCGCACCGTCTACGGCCACACAACCACCGCATCGAGCTCTACAAAGCCTACTAAACAATTTGATAAGTACCGCACTATTTCTTGCTCATCCCCTCTCTCCTAATTTTCAAATTTGAGGTTTTGATTTGAAAGATTATGTGATTTTGGGTGTTTAGGATCAAATTAACCTTGTGGACTTATCGGGTCTTGTCCTAATTTTTATCGGTAAGGTAAGAAACCTCTAACTCTTGTAAGTAATTAATAACTATGAATCCTAAGTTGATTCTTATGTTATATTAACTGGTATTAGTTTAGATTATGTGTGTTGGGACCAAATTGGTGGTGTTGGATGCTTGATTTTGGACTGCGGGGCCAAGTTGCTATTGGTGTGTATTTTGGTGTTTGGAACATTGGTGAAACGATGGTGTTTGTGGTGTTCCGGGCGTTAGGAAGAGATCGGCCAAGGTATGGTTTTGGTTTCTCGTAGATAATATATAATATATTATGAAAACTTAGGCTAGTTGACCATAGGATAGGTTGAATATTGTGAAATTGCTAATGTTAGTGATTTTGGTGAAAAGTTGAGTTTCTTATAAGTTTAATATGATGATTGATGAGAATGATGCTCTTGAGTTAAAATTGTTGAGGTATTGATGAATGGCATTATTTTGATTGAGAATTGTTGGAATGGAATTGCTAAGATTAAGAATTGGCGTGTTGTGGAAGGTATTGAATAATTGAAAAATTGTGCTAAACTTATTTAATGTTGTCTTGGAGTGTAAAAGATTGGTTTGAGTTGAGATTGTTGGTAAAATAGAGGTTTTGGAGATTTTTGTAAAAACTTAATTTTTTACTAAACTTCAGTAGGCCATAACTTGACTTTCGGACTCTCAATTTCTATCAAATTTGTTTCAAACGAAGATTAAGTCCGTGAAGTTTACGTCGTTTGAAGAATATACTAAAAACGATTTTTAATGAAAAAGTTATGCACATCAGAAGTTTGGTATGTAAAAGTACTTTCTACAGAACTTAACAGATTTTTACTATTTCTGAGGGGCATGTGTACACACAAGCAACGCAGACATTTTGTTCTATCCAGACATCCCGCGTATGCGTACGCGTGAGGGGGTTTTTCAGGTTCGCATACGCGGCAAGAGCCACGCAACGTGGGAGATCACCACTGTTTGAGGGGCTCGCGTACGCAAGTTGGGCAAAAGACACCCCGCGTATGCGCAACGTGGCATGCATATGCAGGACCCTATTTTGGAAAACATTGCATTCATGTGATTTAAACATGATTTCTAACTTTCAAACCTCTATGGTTACCTTCTAAAGTCCTAAATTAAGTTCCTAATTATAAGGGGAGGGGTAAACGGGGAGAAGGAGTTAACTTGGCGGTGAAGAAAGGTTTTGAGATAATGGTGTGTAGACATGAAAAAGTGCAGAAATGATGATGATATTATGAATAATGACAAAATTGATAATCAATGATTGATATTGAATGAATATGATAAACGAGACATGATTGAGGATGATTGATGATGAGTATGTCTGTGTTTTCTCTCTAGTTATAAGGGTGACAGGGCACCTATTCCTTCTAATGGTGACAGGACACATATACCCTGTAATGGTGACAGGGCACTCTCCCTTTAATGAACAGCCGATGTGCTGAGATATTTGTGTACAACTGAGAGACAATGCCCGGGTTAGCTACCGGACATGTCAGGTGGTGTAGATTTTAGAGTCCACAAACTAACTGACAAGTGCACCGGGTCGTACCAAGTAATACCTCAAGTGAGTGAGGGTCGATCCCACGAGGATTGATAGACCAAGCAACAACAATTGAATGATTCACTTAGTCAGACAAGCAGAAAATAGTGTTTTGGGATTCAAACGCATCAAACAGTAAATTAAGAATTTAGAAAGCGAACAACGAAATTAGTGTGAGAAATATGTGAGAGAACAGTTAAGGTTTCAGAGATATTTATTTTTCTAGATTTATATTTCTTACCAACTATTTTAATCATAAAATATTCAATTCATGGCAAATTGTA
The DNA here is from genome assembly GCF_059453495.1 of Arachis ipaensis. NCBI lineage: Eukaryota > Viridiplantae > Streptophyta > Magnoliopsida > Fabales > Fabaceae > Arachis > Arachis ipaensis. The sequence goes on from NC_142438.1 coordinate 52,901,113, forward strand.
ATTGATTAAACCCTAATTCCTTAGTGATTTAGTCTCCTCTAACCTAATCAACCTATATATTAGAGGGTTAGGTTCAATTCCAGTTTATTAGCCACAAAAACCCTAATTACCCAAATATAAAAGGATTATATATCACGTATCCCATTAAGTCCAGGCAATTAGTGATTTAGGAGGAATTTACTTTCAAGCTAGTATTCAGGTGAGATAACTTTTCAAAGATTCAACAAGAATTTATGTAGAACAACAGTTATTTTTCAATACACTCAAATTCATAAGATGAAGAACGAAAGTAATCCTTGAATTTAAATCAATACATTAATTAAAATAGAGTGACAATAGTTTTAGATCATAGAATAAACTGAGCTCCTAACCTTAACAATGGAGGTATAGTTGCTCATGGCTCAAAGAGAAAACTAGGATTTAAAAGTGTGTAGAAACTAGAATGAGGAAGAAGAGAAGAAACATCCGAAGGGCTAAATCTTTTCTCTTTTATATCTAACCTAATTTTGATTTGAAAATAAAATCGAATAATAACTACGAAAGCCCAAAAGATTGTGTTTGGGAATAAAAATAACGAAACAAAATAAAATACAAAATAAATATGACTCAAATCTAACTAATGAAGCCCCTTCATTAAAGTTGGATTCGCGCTACTGGCGCTAAACGCCAGAATCGGCATTTAACGCCCCTCGAGGTAGTGAGCTCGCACACGTTACGAGGCACCTGGCGCTAAACGCCTAGGTCCGCATTTAGCACCGGCTTCACAGAATGGTTGCATGCGTTACAAAGCACTTGGGCGCTAAAAAATATCCTACTCTTTCTTTTGGCATGCTTTTAACTTGCATATTTGAATATTTTAGTGTTGATCTGAATAATGAGACCTATGAAAATAAAAACTCTTACTTGAAAGGCTGTGGTGCAGATAAGCAACAAAAGAAAGAAACTACTCGATCTAAAAAAGTAGTAATTGATGAAGATGATTTTGAAGATATTTCTAGATCTACAGCTGGAACTACTACATCCTCAAGCCAAATGCATCTGCTTACTGGTGTTGTAAAGGATGTGCTTCAAGAGTTCATCAACTTGTCCAAGCATCAAATCACTTCAAGCAAGGAAGAGAGAAAGCTTGTTGTCCAAAATAAAAATGCCTTGCGAAAATTCATGGATCGGGTTGAGGTACTTCTTAAGTATGTGGACAACATGATTGAAGATGAACACGTCCCATCTGATCCTAAAGATGAAGAACCTCTAGGAACTGAGGATTAAGGCTTGGATGTTTAGAGTGTCTCATACTGCTACATTTGCTTTACTTCAATTCCTGTTGACTGACTTTTTATGAGACTGTTTTGTTTTATCTCATGTTTTTCATATTTTTAGATGACTATAATAACTGTTGTTACTTTGACATTCCTTTGACACTGTTTTATTTCCTAGCTTAACAAAATTTTGTGCAGATTTTTTACTGCACTTTTATTCTCTTTGATGATAAAAGGAGGAGTAAAAGTGATAATAATTGTTATGAGGCTTGGGTTATTAAGATATTGATTTCAATTGATTTCAATTTGTCTTTCTCATATGATATGTTGATCTGATTTAGAAGCTTTAATGTTGCTCTATTATTTAATTGAATTGATTAGGTTGTGATTTGTTCCTCTATAAAGTATGGTCACACATTAAGGGGAGCAACCATCAAGAAAGAAAGCGGGAGCTCATCATGACATTTTAGAATTAACAGTCCATTATAAAGGAATGGTATCATAAAAAAGAAGTCTTCTAATCTATGTCAAATTTTTTTAATTATCATCCTTTTTAATTGTTTGTCATCAAAGAAAGATTATTGAGTTTAGAAACAATAATCATTATTGATAATGACAAACATATATATATATATATATATATATATATATATATATATATATATATATATATATATATATATATATATATATATATTTAATTGGGTTAAAAGCCCAAAAATTGATTGATGTATGTTTTATTGTTGTAGGCCCAAGTCAATTTTTGTTTGTGTAGCCCAAATAGAAACAAAGTTTAGCAACATTGTTTATTACATAGATTAAAGCACTTGATGCAGCTAACCAAGTTGGGTTGGTCTAGTGGTTAGCTCACTAGTCCGCTTAAGCAAGTGTCGGGGGTTCGAATCCCGCCTTGTGCATGCAGCAACCCATTGGCCAGCGGCAAACCCTTAAATGGAGCTCAGTACCGTGACGGATTAGTCCTTGACCTGCCGGGTTGGGAGATACCGTGGGAAACCAAAAAAAGCACTTGATGCAGCTGGAGCTTTACCATTTTGGGTGAAGAAAATCAAGTTAAAGGTAGTTCACTTTTTGTTGGCACCAAAATCATTCATCAAATAAGCATTGGAGGAAAAGGTCAAATAAAGGAGCTAAAGACAAAATCAAATACTGATTTGGTTTAAAAGAAAAGTATTGTAGCTATGTTAACCAAAATGGAAAACAAAATAGCTAATTGAAGCTACTTTGAGATGCTGCAATAATTCGAAAAAGAAGAAAGAAAAATGAATCTTTTTTCTTAGATCAAAATGAAGGGTAAAAGATGAAATTTGGAGCTAAAATTTGAGATCAAGGATGGTGATATTGCTAGCCCTTAAAAGACATCATCAACTACAAAAATAACTAGCAAAGACAGCAAGAAGAACTCAAGCAACTATGATACTACTGCTACGGCAACATTGTCAATTTGCATCCCTGCGCCTTCATTACCTCTACGCATCTGTTCTGATTCTAGGAGAAGAAGATAAACTCTACAGTATCCTTGTACTTAGACCTTGTCCCAAGGAGCACTTCAAGCCTTGGAAGCATTATCCCTTAATAAAACGAGTAACCGGCCAAGAATTGAAGACCAAAGAATGAGAACTGAAAATCAGAATTTTTCATAACTTTCAAGCTATTCACATCTTCTTCATGTTGCTTTATTGAATACTTTCTTTTTTTAGTTTGTCTTTCTTTGATTTCTAATGGAAAAAGATATTAAGTGAGTTATTTAAAAAAAGTTATATGAAAAAAAAGACCAAGAGTGTTGAACTTGAAGAAAAAGTCATTAAATATATGAATTTCTTTTGATGTATTTTCTGTTTTGTATCATGATCCTGAGAGGTTCTACTTATTAAGTTGGGTGAGCATTTAGTATTGAGAGTTTAGGTTAGAGAATCTAGTAGAACAAGCTTGGTTTGAAGTTTGTGAGTTCCTTGATAGGATTAGGGAGAATTCTAGAGAAAAAACAAGCTTGGTTAGAAGTTTGCGAGTTCCTTGATAGGATTAGAAAAAATCTTAAGAAATTGGCATTTGTAATCTTAAAAAAAAATATTGAAAATTCTATTATTGTTGTGATAGAGACTGAATATAGATTTTATTGTACAAGAAAATTAAAATAAGATATGGTGGTGTAAGATTCTCTTTTCTTCTCTATTTTATTTTGTTCGTTACGAGATAAAATGAATTTGCCTCTTGCATAATTGTTATCTCAGAGACAGCAGTAACAAAGTTTCAATCTGTTTTGAAGTTCAAATTTCAAATCACAAAAGGCGACTCTAGATTTAATAGTCCTTCTCTAGCCTATTGATATCTGGATTTGGCTATGGTGGTGAAAGTATCAAGTGGTCCTTAAAGGACACTTTAATTTGATTCCAAATGTGTGGCTGTTGATCAATCATACATGTTAGTTTGTGTTTTTATATTCTTACCCATAGTTTATATTAATTATAAAGAAGGCCCAGTCATTAACGAAAGCAATGTTAATCAGATGCAGTTAAAAAATGGTTAAGTTTATGGACTTTTTGTAAGTTGGGCCTTTAATGGACATTTTTATAAAGAACCAATATTTTGAAATAATATTAGACAGTAATTAACAAAAATTCTAACGCTACTAGTTACTGTTTTATGAGAAAAAACCTTATAAAGCAAATTTTAAAGAAAAAAAAAAACTGACAAGTAAAAGTGTCCAGTATAATAATAATAATAATAATAATAATAATAATAATAATAATAATAATAATAATAATAATAATAATAATAATAATCCTTGATTATATACATTGTTTCATCAAAATATTGATTTCAGCCAAAACATATAACAATTCGTTAAAAATAATTTTAAAAAGGTTAATGTATTATTATTTTTAATTTTGAAATGACTAAAATTAGATTGTAAATTAGAAAGCACCGATACGACACACGACACAGATCTGACATAATACAGATATGCCGACACGTTATTTTTATAAAAAAAATTGGATACGACACGTTTAGGAACGTTGTGAATTAAAATTTGAATAATATATTAAATTAATAAAATATCATATTGTAAATATAAGAGTAAATATAGTTGTATAAAAAAGTCTTAAAATTATGTAATTATTAAAAAAATAAAAAATTTTAATCTACTCTTGATTAAGTAGATTTAGGTTTTGATTTTTTAATTATCTTATTTTTAAATTTTAATTTTAATTTGTTTTAATTTTAGAAAAAATTTAAATCAGAAAGAAAAAAATTGGTTAATCGGGCCATAAAATCACAAATTTAATTGAAGAGTTGCAGTCCAGCAGAAAGATCCGTCTCATGTACATATGACTCGAGTCGCACTCGTTCGGATTCGTGACATCTCCACCAAAATTTTGCACCGCAAGAAGACATGTCGCCGATACACTCGTTTGAAGTATCCACCGCGTGTTGGCGTCGGATTCGCGTCCGACATGGATACGCCGGCACCATGAGAGAATCCGTGCTTCATAGATTGTGAATAATATATGTGTAGTTCAATTGTCTTCAGTTACTATATTAATCTAACCGTGATATTATATAACAAAGATATTTTAGTAATCAAGTGTAATTAAATTGGTCTAATGGCTTAGCTCTATTTGGTTTTGAAAAGAGGATAAGACAAGATTTTGAAAACAAGACACAAAATACACTAATGCAGTATATCTCGACAGAATATTTCTATTTATATGTCGTCTGTAAAATACGATTTTGTGTCTTTTGTCCCTATTTTAGTGTCATGTGTTTGTAGACAAACACAACCTTAAAAATTGATAAAAAAAAATTAGTGGATTAGACATTTAGAGTTGATTACTAAAATAATTTGTTCACCTGATATTTTTTAGAAAATAAATTTAAATATTTTTATTTTTAAATATATTAAAAATTTAAATGCTGAACTATATTTACGTAATTAATAGAATGTTACGAATAATAATATGATCAATTAAATAATAAAACTACATTTTTATTATTTATATTACATATGTAGTTACTAAAATTTGTGTTTATTATTTATATTACTCATGACATATGTAGTATCTAAAATGTAGGGTTTACAATTTAGAATTTAGACATTTATGACTTATGTATTTAAAAAAGGTTTATATGAATGATAATTAGAGTTTAGGATTTAGGGTTTAGGTTATAGGATTTAGCGTTTAGGTTTTAATTTTTAGTGTTTAGGATTTAGGGTTTAGAGAAATTTTTTTTAATATTTTGTAACATCAATTTAATGCAAGAATAATAAATAATCAATATTTATTTTTATACGAAAAAGAGAAATTTATTATTTAAAAATAACTATGTTACTAAAAAATTGTGTTCGAGAATGAAAAAGGGATTTTGAATTAAAAAAATACATAATAATCAAAATAGATAATTTAGCAAATTGGATAAGCCATAAAGAGTTTTTTATTGGAGAAGATTTTGCAGCAGCACTTTATGATGGAGAAGTCCATCGATCGTATTCAAAAAGTGATTACAACAGTTGAAAATAACACGAGTCTGATATAATTGAAATTAAATATTTGTATCCAAAATTATAATTTGTTGAGAATATTAACGTTGTCATTAAAAATTAAAATTAAAATTAAATTGTTTTGAAAAATTAATTTTGATTTAATTCTGTAACTATCAATATGATTTTATTTACCTTAATATGTAATTATGTTTTGAGATACAAATTGAGGAAAAATACTATTTTTAAATAGTATAATAAAAAATTATTTTTATTTGTGCAATAGACCTTAACACCTAATACAAAATAAGATTCGAACCCAAAAACGCGATTTAGGCTCAAGCTCCAATACCTCAACAATAGTAATTTACCCAAGAAGTTAAGATAGGCGAAGCAAATTAAATGGGAATCCCCGAAATATACCACAATAGCAGGGCAATTATACCTGCGAAGGTTATCTTAGCTGCTCAGGTAGAGTCCGGTGACGCATACTACGTACGTTGAAAACTCCATGAAAGCTGATGTGGACATCATGTCGAGGGAAAAATCTTAGATCCAAAAATTATCAGACTTGCGAACTTCTGATTCACCATCATCAAAGCCTCTCTCCGGTGGGTAAAAAGTTGAAAGAAAGGCCAAGTACATACCAAGTTATTGGAAGAAGTCAGAGACCAGCTCGATGTAATAACGGCGGACTGTTCCTTCGAAACCTGGAAAATCGACCGCGTCAGACCGATCTCCACTACCCCCGGACAATTCCGATATCTTATTGTCACCATTGATTAGTACACCAAGTATATCGAAGCAGAAACGTTGGCCACGATCACAGCCAACCAATGTCGAGAATTCCTTTGAAAACAAGTCATAACTCGAGTCAAAATACCTTAGATTTCAATTTTCGATAAGGAGACCCACTTTGCATACAGACGCTTTCAAAAAGACTCGAAAAGAGACATAGATCTTGTATAAGCTCTATCCCTATCTTGTAGGCTCTTAAAGTATTATTGTCTTATTTCTCATAAGCATTATATGTAGATAATTTTTAATCGATCAATTTTAAAATAACTGTAATTAATGTATTCTATCTATTCTATTATATGAAAATTGGATTTCTGCACTTAATGATGGAGCTGACGTGGCATGCTTCTGAGAGTTTTTTTCGATTTATTTCGTTTAACTCATTAAATACAAGTTACTACGGTGAATTAATTATAACAAATAATTCATTTGATTATATATTTAAATATCGTACAATTTATAATAATTTATATCAATCAAATAATTATTAATAGTGAGTCCAATTTATTTCTTTTAACTCATTAAATATAATTCATTCCAGTAAATTAATTATATCAATTAGTTCATGTAATTAGATATTTAAAAATCACACATTTTATTATTATTTATATCATTTAATTAATTACAACTTATTATATGGATTATTTTAATTTATTAATTTATAAGATGTAGTTAAAATAGATAATTTCTTATGTATTCTAATTGAATATAATAAAGACAGATTAATTTAGTTAAGTAAATAATTGTCTCCTAAAAGAGTGTTTCTTTATTTGTCTTTTAATTCATTAAATTTGATCAACTATTTTCTTATTTATTTTTTTGAATTCAATAAATTAAATCAAATGAAATCAATTATACTAATTATTTGTATTAACTAATTGATTTGATCAATTCTTAAAAATATTTTTATTTGATTGGTTATATTTATTTGATCAATTCTTAAATGCTTCCACACAATCCGTCTCACAAATAACATCTCGTTGACCCACATCCCAAGCTAAGAGATATCATCTCCAAATAGCAAACAATTCTCCTTGAAGAATACTATTACTCTCAATCATTCCCAAACACCCCATTTGCCAGCTCCCATTACAATCTCTAATAACACAAGCAAAACCAACACTATCACCCGAACCAAAATAACTAGCATCACAATTAATCTTAAAAGTACCAATGGATGGGGGATTCCAAAAACCATTTAGAGTAGAGGGAAGGGACATACGTAATAATTCAAAAATATTTCTAAGCTCCTTTTCTGAAGTTAATGCCAGACAAATGACTTTTTTCGGAGGCCAAGTTTCATGGGGATTAAAGATGTCGTTATTCCTTGCTCGCCATATCCACCAAAGTCCCGAAAAGAACTTGAACGGGTGCTCTCTGCTATGATACAAGAATCAGTTCTTCAAATCCAAAGGATGACAAGGAATATCCAACCTTTGCCAGACAAGCTGAGCTTTTGGACAATCCCGAATACAATGTATAACCGATTCCTAGCTAGAAAGACATCTTGGACACCTATCCGATGACGACATCCCTCTTCTAAAGCGAAAACTTGCAGTAGGAAGAGCCTCCTTGAGACACAACCAAGCCAAAAACTTATGCTTTTCCGGAACAAGCTGACGCCAAAGCCAAAGCCAATTCTCCCTCTCCTCCCAACCAAACAGCTGCTTACACAACCACAACTAAGTGGCCGGTATAATTCCACGTCACAAACCGACGAATGCTTACAATTGGAATAAAAAAAAAAACAGTCAAATAGATATTCATAGGGATTAACTGCAATTTGGGACTTAATAGAAATATGTCAAATTTTCATAGGTGAGATTCTGGGAGCCTATCCACGTGAAATGGACAGGGACAGGGATATAGTTACTCTTTCTATAAGACCTGTTACAACAACGCGAATATAGAATTACCTATTTTTTCTAATATATATATATTTTTGAATTCAGTAACCTCAATTGTTGCATCCAATTCGAACATTTTTTTTTAGACACATCCTTAGTCTTGATTTTGCATGTCTCTCTTATTCACTTTCTCTACCTATTAAGTTTGTCACTGCATCACTTAGTTTCGTTCTATTAATTATGTTATGTAATTTGTTAGAAGATATTTTTATATTTTTTTAAATGTTACTTATTATAATGAATATATTATAAATTGTGTTGAATTATATTGAATTAATTATTTTATGATTATTATATTATGACTTTTTTATTTAAAAGAAATTTAAAAACATATCCATAGATAACTCGGAGATGGTAGTGAGGGTACTCGCAGTGCCTTCAATCTAACTCATTTAGACATAATGAAAACATGTATTCCATAAGAAGAAAATGTTTATTTTAATTATTCATTTCTTTTTTAAAAACACATTTTTTTCTATTTATCAAATGTGTCTATCAATCATATAATTATTTTTTTATAATTACAACTAATATATTACAATTACCAATGTTAAGTTATTAAAAAAATTATATAACTAAAAGTAAAACTTTAAAAGTTTTTATGAAAGCACTTGTATTTAAACGATATATGAAAAAATAGAATTAAAATTAGTGTGTCGAATATATTGCAAATTTTAAATTAAAAAAATGAGAAAAATTAGTGAAGGGACTAATTTTATACACGACATTCAATTTCAGGGACTAAAAGAAGTCATTTAATTCAAAGTGAGGGACTAATTTGGTGCATATACAACGATGATATAATGGATGAAACATAGACTAATACTATTACGACATGTGGCACAAACAGACACATGGCCAAATAACATTGTGACATGTGGCACAACTATCCACGTCAGCATTGTAAGACCCGGTTAATTAACGGCTAATTAACCCATATATGAGAATTTATTCTAGAAAGCCAAAAATGATATTTTTATGGCTTAATATGATAGAGGAAATTGAGACGAGAATTTCGGTACCAATTTTATAGAATTCGGACCAAGATTGGACCGAACGGGCCAAACCGGGCCAACCGGACCCAAAGTGGGCCCTTGGCCCAACATAACTAAACCAAAACCCTAGTTTTCAGCACTCTCTCTCCTCACGACACACTCAAACACGCTGAAATTGAAGAGAGGGGAGGAAGAACACTCTCTCAAGTTCTTTCTCTCACTTGATCTTCAAACCACCATAACTTTTGATCTAGAGCTCCGATTGCCGCTCCGTTTGTGGCCACGCGTTCACCGCGGAGAGCTCTACAAAACCCATACAACTAATCTTGAGGTAAACCACGTGTTTCTGTTCGAAATTCCAGCCCTTATTTTCGAGTTTCATGGGTAAAATGTTGAGATTTTGGGTTCTTTGATGTTATAGGACCCAACTCTCTTGAAGGAGAAGGTTAATCTTGTCTCCTTGGACCTTGGGTGTGGTAAGATTCTCAACCCTAGTGTGATTTTGTTGTTCTATGATGTTTGGGTTTTGAGATGTTGTGTATGGGTATGATGGTTGTGGCTTAGGTTGTGTATATGTGAATATTGGAGCTTGATTGGTGACTTTGAAAAGCTTGGAAAGGGTTTGGTGGTGAAAAATCTGTTCTTGGAGGTGTTGAGGCCTTGAGAGCTTGTGGATAAGTGGTTTGGAAGTGCTCCGGGGGAGCTTGGGAAAATCGGCTAAGGTATGGTTTTAGTTTCCCGTATCTAATATGTAATGTGGTAGGAAATACTTAGGCTAGAGGCCCTAAGATAGGCATTGAATTGTTGGTGTTGTTGAATGGTTGAAATATATGATGTGTTCATATATGTGATTATGAATATTGATGCCTTGATTGTGTGAAATATGAGAAATGCATGTTGTGATATATGCTTGATGGATGATTGAGGTTGAATTGATGGGTGGTACCATGTTGATGGTGAGTATGATGTTGATTATGTATAATGATGGTTAATTGGAAATGGTATTATTGGAAATTGGGATGAGGAAGGATGTATGACATGATATTGTGTTTGTCCTTTAGCCATTTGATTGAGAAGTGTTAAAATGGTTGGATGTGGTTTTGGAAACCTTGGTAAAGTGTCAATGTGTGAGTTGAGGATGGCTTGTTGTTGATTTTGGTACATTTTGAATGATTTCAAAGAGAAGGATTGAAATTGGCATGTTTGATTGATTTTGAAAAGAGTTGAAAGTGGCTTGTTTTGAAAATGGCATCTTGTGGTTTTGTATGAAAACATGGTTTTTGGGCATACTTTGATGGGACATAACTTGGACTACGGATCTCTGATTTGTGCCAAATCTATTTAGAAATGAAATTGGATCCAGGATGTCCATGCCATTTGAAGAACGAGTGAAAAACGATTTAAAATGAGGAAGTTATGTCCGTCGGAAGATTGGGGTTTGAATCTGTAAATTCTGCAGCTTTTAACTTAGAAAATTTTTAGCAGAATGACCCCTCGCGCATAGGCGCACTTGGTGCGTACGCGCCGTTCTTTGAGAAAGCGCCATCCACGCGTGCGCGTGGAGTGCGCGTACGCGTGGACCTGTTTTCATCCCAAAGTTGATTTTTGAGTTTTAAAAGCCAAATTTCATACTTCTAAGCCTCCGATCTCACCACTTATGTCTTAAATCATTATGATATGCCTAGCATGAGAAAAAGGGCTAGTGAATGTGGTAACTTGCGAGTGAAGCAAGGGAAAAATGAATGATCATTGAGGATCAAAGATGATTATGTGAGATGCGGAGAATGGCGGTGGAAGTGCTTGTTGTGCCATGGGCCGAAGGGCCGTAATTGTTAATGAATTGGCTGGTTATGGATTTAACCGTGAGCCGGATGGCTAGATTATTGCCGTGTTACGGCGGAGCCATGTTTATGGCCAAGTATAAATGCATATATGATGTTGATTGAATTGTGAAGGTTTGCACTTCCACCATTGGAGATGAGGGTTTCCCTGGGTAGTAGCAATGGCTAGCCACCATGTGCTCCAGGTTGAGACTCGAAGCTCTTTTGACCCTATGTCGTAAGTGTGGCCGGGCACTGTGAAAGGCCCGGATGAGCTCGCCCCCATAAATATTCACCAGTGATGGTGATGGATAAATATTCACCAGTGAGGGTGATGGATATGGATCATGATTATGATCAAGTTTATGATGAGTATAACTCGAGTTGGGGATGCACGACAGAGGGACAGTCCAATGGCTAGCTACCAGGACTTGTCGGGTTGGCTCTATAACCGACAGATGATATCATCAGCCACTAGGGACAGGCATGCATCATAAGCATACTACATGAATTGTTTGAGATTGCCTATTTGACTGCATATTACTTGCTAATTGCCTAAATGCCTTATCTGTTCCTATTTGTAAATCTCTTGTCTGATATAACTGTGTTTGCTATATTATACTCCTGCTGGTGGTTGGGAGGTCTGAAGGAATTGGAAAGGGAAGTATTAGTTAGACTGAAGAATCTTTAGTCAGTTGCCACTTACGGTTTAGCTTGTTTATAAGCTTTGATATTATCTGAAGGAAGTTCTAGGATTGCCTTCGGCTTTCCTCTATTATTATGTATTATATATGTGGAAGCTGTTACCGTACTGGGGACCTCTGGTTCTCACCCATGCGGATTTTGTGGTTTTCAGATGCAGGACGCGAGGCTTCTCGTTGAGGCATGCTGGAGACTTCTGGATTAGCGAAGATCCTTTGTTCTCGGGACTCTGTTTTGGGATATATATTTTGTTTAGATACTTTTATCTCCATTAAATAATACAAACTGTGATGACTCCTTCTAGAGGGGATTTTGGAGATTAGGTTTTCGGTATTTGTGTCCCTTTGGGTTTCCTTTGGGGTTTTCCTTATTTTATCATATGTATATATTGCTATGCTCGGACCGGTTCTCTTCGCAGCCGGGTTTTGAGTCTTGATATTCTTGTTTTTGACACTCTTTATATATATGATCTTGCGTTAGCTTATCCCGGTTCGTTACGTTGTCGATCGGAGTGTTGCCCGTTCGAGTTACGGTTTTTGTTTACCCCCTTTTTCTACAAAGGCTCCTAGTTATAATCAATTATTCATACTACTATACGTACTAAATTTTTTTTTAGAGGTCGTAATACCTTGCCATCTCTGAATTATGACTTAAGCATAAGACTTTGTATGGTAGGGTGTTACATTATGGTATCAGAGCAGTTCGTTCCTGTAGAGCCTGAGGAATGGACTGACTATGCTTCTGTGCATTCTCTGTGTGTGTGTTATGTGCTACTAGTATATCTGCTTGATATAATTGGCATAAACGTTCATGAGCATGCATTTGGGACTTTGAAGCACTGAACTTTCGATATTGAGACTGATCAACTTAATATCGATTGTTTGGTGTGTATAGGAACCAAATGGCGCCTCGTGGACGCGGTAGAGGTCGTGAGAGAGGTCGTACTAATACTCGTGTGTTGGAGACTAACCCTAATGATCCGGTGAACTTTATGACTGCGTTAGAGAACATGGCTGCTGCTATGCAAGCCACTGCTGAGGCTCTTGGTCAACAGATGAACAACCATGGTAATGACGGAGGTGGAGTTTAGGGTCCGATGACACTGGCGAACTTTTTGAAGGTTAATCCACCGAAGTTCAAGGGAACTACTAGCCCGACTGAAGCCGATTCGTGGTTTCAGTCATGGAATGAGCACTGCAAGCGCAGGTGGTACCTGAAGGGCAGCGTGTGGAGTTCGCTACCTATTTGCTTACTGGTGGAGCGTCGCATTGGTGGCAAGGAATCCGACGCCTCTTACAGCAGGGTGATGATTATATCATCTGGGATGTCTTCCAAGAGGAGTTCTATAAGAAGTACTTTCCGACTTCTGCTAGGCCGGCCAAGGAGCTTGAATTATTGTAGCTGAAGCAGGGTACTATGTCCGTATCTGAGTATACTGACAAGTTTGAGGAGCTGTTCAGATTCTCTCGTATGTGTCAAGGGACTCCGGTGGAATATGAGGAATGGAAGTGTGTTAAGTACGAGGGAGGACTCCGGAGTGATATTTTCGGTTCGGTGGGGCCAATGGAGATTAGGACTTTCTCCGAATTGGTGAACAAGTGTAGGGTTGCTGAAGAGTGTGTGAAGAGGGCAGCCGCTGAGAAAGGAAGTAACAAAGGATCATTTCCACAGAACCGAGGGAAGAGCTTTGCACCTAGAGGTCTGTCTTTCAAGAGGGGAGGTTCTTTTAGGAGGCCCAACAACAACTACTCCCAAGGGAAAAGGTTTGGGAAGCAGCCTCAGAATGATCAAGCTTGTACTAGGTGTGGGAGTCACCATCCGGGAGTACCATGCAAGGCCGGATGGGGTTTGTGCTACAATTGTGGAAAGGCAGGGCATAAAGCCGCAAGTTGTCCAGAGAAGCAAAAGCAAGGTGCTGGGAAAGCACAACAGACTGGTCGGGTGTTCACCACCTCAGCTATGGGTGCAGAAGGATCCGAGACACTCATTCGAGGTAATTGTGAAATGGCTGGTCAAACTTTAAATGCTTTATTTGATTCGGGAGCATCGCATTCATTTATTGCATTTGAGAAAGCCCATGAGTTAGGATTGAAGATCGTAACCTTAGGTTATGACCTAAAGGTACATAATGCTACCCATGAAGCCATGGTAACTAGGCTAGGATGCCCGAAAGTTTTGTTCAGGTTCAAGCAGCGTGATTTTGTCCATAATTTAATCTGCTTACCGATGATCGGTCTTGATCTTATCTTGGGATTGGACTGGTTATCTGAGAACCATGTCCTGCTTGATTGTTCTACAAAGTCGGTGTACTTTATGCCGGAAGATACAGAAGGGCCGGTCGTGGTGAATAATTATTACTTGAATTCGATGATGGTGAACTGTTCTGGAATCGAATGTCAGGGTATCCTGTTGTTAACCGCTGGTGTTTCGGGTGATAATCAAAAGTTGGATCAGATTCCGGTAGTGTGTGATTTTTCGGAAGTGTTTCCCGATAATATTGAGGAATTTCCACCTAACCGAGAGGTCGAGTTTGCTATTGAATTGGTGCCTGGGGCGGGACCAATCTCAAGTGCTCCTTATAGAATGTCACCATTAGAGATGGCCGAGCTAAAGTCTCAGTTAGAGGAATTGTTGGGTAAGAACTTTATCCGACCAAGTGTTTCCCCGTGGGGTGCTCCAGTATTACTGGTAAAGAAGAAAGATGGAAGTATGCGGCTCTATGTGGATTACAGGCAGCTGAACAAGGTCACCATAAAGAATAAATACCCGTTGCCGAGAATTGATGATCTCATGGATCAGTTACAAGGAGCTGGGGTTTTCTCTAAGATCGATTTGCGATCCGGTTATCACCAGATAAGGGTGAGGGGTGAGGATATCCCTAAGACCGCTTTTAGGACTCGTTATGGTCATTACGAGTACACTGTGATGTCTTTTGGGTTGACGAACACTCCTGCAGTATTCATGGATTACATGAATAGAGTGTTCCGTCCGTTTCTGGATAAATTCGTGGTTGTCTTCATTGACGATATACTAATTTACTCCAAGACTGAAGAAGAGCATGCGGAACACTTGCGGACCGTGTTGCAAATTTTAAAGGAGAAGAAACTCTATGCGAAATTATCTAAGTGTGAGTTTTGGAAGGATGAGGTAAAGTTTTTGGGTCACGTGGTGAGTAAGAGAGGAATAGCCGTAGATCCAACTAAGGTAGAAGCTGTGATGGATTGGAAGCAACCAACCACAGTAACTGAGATAAGGAGTTTTCTGGGTTTAGCTGGCTATTACCGTAGGTTCATCAAAGGCTTTTCGCAATTAGCTTTGCCGTTGACAAAGTTAACTCGCAAAGACACTCCGTTTGTTTGGACTCCTGAGTGCGAGGAGAGCTTTCAGACATTGAAGAAAAAGTTGACCACTGCACCTGTGTTAGTGTTACCTGAGCCGAACGAGCCTTTTGAGGTGTACTGTGATGCATCGTTAAAGGGCCTAGGGTGCGTGCTGATGCAGCACCATAATGTGGTGGCGTATGCCTCACGACAGTTGAGACCTCATGAAGTTAGTTACCCTACGCACGAATTGGAACTCGCTGCGGTTGTGTTTGCCTTGAAGGTGTGGAGGCATTATCTCTATGGGGTTAAGTTCCAAGTTTTCTCTGATCATAAGAGCTTGAAGTATCTCTTTGATCAGAAAGAGCTTAATATGAGGCAGAGAAGGTGGATGGAATTGTTGAAGGACTACGACTTTGAGTTAAATTACCATCCTGGAAAGGCGAATATAGTGGCGGATGCGTTAAGTCGAAAGTCGTTATATGCGTCTTGGATGATGCTTCAAGAGGAGAAGTTGCTCAAGGGATTCGAGAGTCTAAAAATTGGTGCTCGAGAAGTATCTGGAACATTGTGTTTGAGCCGATTAGAAATCTCGAGTGACTTTAAGTCCGAACTCCTAAAGGCTCATGAAAATGATGAAGCGTTATGGAAGGTGTTACCGGCTATCGAGCAAGGAAAACAGTGGAGAGTGTCGGAAGAGAAAGATGGGTTATGGAGATTCAAGGGTAGGATCATGGTGCCGGACGTTGGCACTTTGAGGCAAGATATCTTAAAGGAGGCACATAAAAGCGGATTCTCCATTCACCCGGGAAGTACTAAGATGTACCATGATTTAAAGGCGATGTTTTGGTGGCCGGGTATGAAGAATGATGTGGCAGAATATGTTTCAAAGTGCTTAACTTGCCAAAAGGTAAAGATTGAACATCAAAGACCTTCTGGGATGTTGCAACCTTTAGAGGTTCCGCAATGGAAGTGGGAAAGTATTGCAATGGACTTTGTGTCGGGATTGCCAAGGACTAGGACTGGTTTTGATGCTATCTGGGTGATTGTGGACCGACTGACGAAGTCAGCTCACTTTTTGCCCATTCGGATGACTTACACCCTTGAGGATCTAGCACGGTTATACATAAAGGAAATTGTGAGACTCCATGGTGTACCTGCTACTATAATCTCTGATAGAGATCCTCGTTTCACTTCGAGATTCTGGGGTGCATTTCAGAAAGCTTTTGGAACTCGATTAAGCTTGAGTACAGCGTATCATCCTCAAACAGATGGTCAATCCGAGAGGACGATCCAAACACTAGAGGATATGTTGAGAGCTTGTGTTTTGGACTAACCGGCAAGTTGGGATCGGTATATGCCGTTAGTAGAGTTTGCATACAATAATAGTTACCATGCGAGCATCGGAATGGCTCCGTATGAGGCTTTGTATGGGAGAAAATGTCAATCTCCACTATGTTGGTATGAAGCTGGAGAGAAAGGCTTGTTGGGGCCGGAAATGATAGCTGAGACCACTGAACAAGTCAAGAAAATCCGAGATAGGATGCTTACGGCGCAGAGTCGTCAAAAGAGTTACGCCGATCAAAGGCGGAAGCCCTTAGAATTTGAGGCAGGAGATCATGTTTTCCTGAAAGTTACTCCGACCACAGGAGTAGGTAGAGCGATTAAAGCAAAGAAGTTGAATCCTCGATACATTGGTCCATTTCAGATCTTGGAGAGGATTGGGCCGGTGGCGTATCGGGTGGCTCTACCACCCCATCTTTCAAACCTGCACGACGTATTTCACGTGTCACAGCTTCGAAAGTACACTCCTGATGCTAGCCATGTGTTAGAACCCGAATCGGTTCAGTTAAGAGAAGATTTGACGCTTCCAGTGGCTCCAGTCAGAATTGATGATACTAGTATCAAACGGTTGCGTGGAAAAGAGGTTTCATTAGTCAAAGTGGCTTGGAGTCGAGGCGGTGTTGAGGAACACACTTGGGAACTTGAGTCGGAGATGCGAACGGATTATCCGCACTTATTCTCAGGTAATTGAATTTGAATTTGAATTTTGTGGGCAAAATTCCCAATTAGGTGGGTAGAATGTAAGACCCGGTTAATTAACGGCTAATTAACCCATATATGAGAATTTATTCTAGAAAGCCAAAAATGATATTTTTATGGCTTAATATGATAGAGGAAATTGAGACGAGAATTTCGGTACCAATTTTATAGAATTCGGACCAAGATTGGACCGAACGGGCCAAACCGGGCCAACCGGACCCAAAGTGGGCCCTTGGCCCAACATAACTAAACCAAAACCCTAGTTTTCAGCACTCTCTCTCCTCACGACACACTCAAACACGCTGAAATTGAAGAGAGGGGAGGAAGAACACTCTCTCAAGTTCTTTCTCTCACTTGATCTTCAAACCACCATAACTTTTGATCTAGAGCTCCGATTGCCGCTCCGTTTGTGGCCACGCGTTCACCGCGGAGAGCTCTACAAAACCCATACAACTAATCTTGAGGTAAACCACGTGTTTCTGTTCGAAATTCCAGCCCTTATTTTCGAGTTTCATGGGTAAAATGTTGAGATTTTGGGTTCTTTGATGTTATAGGACCCAACTCTCTTGAAGGAGAAGGTTAATCTTGTCTCCTTGGACCTTGGGTGTGGTAAGATTCTCAACCCTAGTGTGATTTTGTTGTTCTATGATGTTTGGGTTTTGAGATGTTGTGTATGGGTATGATGGTTGTGGCTTAGGTTGTGTATATGTGAATATTGGAGCTTGATTGGTGACTTTGAAAAGCTTGGAAAGGGTTTGGTGGTGAAAAATCTGTTCTTGGAGGTGTTGAGGCCTTGAGAGCTTGTGGATAAGTGGTTTGGAAGTGCTCTGGGGGAGCTTGGGAAAATCGGCTAAGGTATGGTTTTAGTTTCCCGTATCTAATATGTAATGTGGTAGGAAATACTTAGGCTAGAGGCCCTAAGATAGGCATTGAATTGTTGGTGTTGTTGAATGGTTGAAATATATGATGTGTTCATATATGTGATTATGAATATTGATGCCTTGATTGTGTGAAATATGAGAAATGCATGTTGTGATATATGCTTGATGGATGATTGAGGTTGAATTGATGGGTGGTACCATGTTGATGGTGAGTATGATGTTGATTATGTATAATGATGGTTAATTGGAAATGGTATTATTGGAAATTGGGATGAGGAAGGATGTATGACATGATATTGTGTTTGTCCTTTAGCCATTTGATTGAGAAGTGTTAAAATGGTTGGATGTGGTTTTGGAAACCTTGGTAAAGTGTCAATGTGTGAGTTGAGGATGGCTTGTTGTTGATTTTGGTACATTTTGAATGATTTCAAAGAGAAGGATTGAAATTGGCATGTTTGATTGATTTTGAAAAGAGTTGAAAGTGGCTTGTTTTGAAAATGGCACCTTGTGGTTTTGTATGAAAACATGGTTTTTGGGCATACTTTGACGGGACATAACTTGGACTACGGATCTCTGATTTGTGCCAAATCTGTTTAGAAATGAAATTGGATCCAGGATGTCCATGCCGTTTGAAGAACGAGTGAAAAACGATTTAAAATGAGGAAGTTATGTCCGTCGGAAGATTGGGGTTTGAATCTGTAAATTCTGCAGCTTTTAACTTAGAAAATTTTTAGCAGAATGACCCCTCGCGCATAGGCGCACTTGGTGCGTACGCGCCGTTCTTTGAGAAAGCGCCATCCACGCGTGCGCGTGGAGTGCGCGTACGCGTGGACCTGTTTTCATCCCAAAGTTGATTTTTGAGTTTTAAAAGCCAAATTTCATACTTCTAAGCCTCCGATCTCACCACTTATGTCTTAAATCATTATGATATGCCTAGCATGAGAAAAAGGGCTAGTGAATGTGGTAACTTGCGAGTGAAGCAAGGGAAAAATGAATGATCATTGAGGATCAAAGATGATTATGTGAGATGCGGAGAATGGCGGTGGAAGTGCTTGTTGTGCCATGGGCCGAAGGGCCGTAATTGTTAATGAATTGGCTGGTTATGGATTTAACCGTGAGCCGGATGGCTAGATTATTGCCGTGTTACGGCGGAGCCATGTTTATGGCCAAGTATAAATGCATATATGATGTTGATTGAATTGTGAAGGTTTGCACTTCCACCATTGGAGATGAGGGTTTCCCTGGGTAGTAGCAATGGCTAGCCACCATGTGCTCCAGGTTGAGACTCGAAGCTCTTTTGACCCTATGTCGTAAGTGTGGCCGGGCACTGTGAAAGGCCCGGATGAGCTCGCCCCCATAAATATTCACCAGTGATGGTGATGGATAAATATTCACCAGTGAGGGTGATGGATATGGATCATGATTATGATCAAGTTTATGATGAGTATAACTCGAGTTGGGGATGCACGACAGAGGGACAGTCCAATGGCTAGCTACCAGGACTTGTTGGGTTGGCTCTATAACCGACAGATGATATCATCAGCCACTAGGGACAGGCATGCATCATAAGCATACTACATGAATTGTTTGAGATTGCCTATTTGACTGCATATTACTTGCTAATTGCCTAAATGCCTTATCTGTTCCTATTTGTAAATCTCTTGTCTGATATAACTGTGTTTGCTATATTATACTCCTGCTGGTGGTTGGGAGGTCTGAAGGAATTGGAAAGGGAAGTATTAGTTAGACTGAAGAATCTTTAGTCAGTTGCCACTTACGGTTTAGCTTGTTTATAAGCTTTGATATTATCTGAAGGAAGTTCTAGGATTGCCTTCGGCTTTCCTCTATTATTATGTATTATATATGTGGAAGCTGTTACCGTACTAGGGACCTCTGGTTCTCACCCATGCGGATTTTGTGGTTTTCAGATGCAGGACGCGAGGCTTCTCGTTGAGGCATGCTGGAGACTTCTGGATTAGCGAAGATCCTTTGTTCTCGGGACTCTGTTTTGGGATATATATTTTGTTTAGATACTTTTATCTCCATTAAATAATACAAACTGTGATGACTCCTTCTAGAGGGGATTTTGGAGATTAGGTTTTCGGTATCTGTGTCCCTTTGGGTTTCCTTTGGGGTTTTCCTTATTTTATCATATGTATATATTGCTATGCTCGGACCGGTTCTCTTCGCAGCCGGGTTTTGAGTCTTGATATTCTTGTTTTTGACACTCTTTATATATATGATCTCGCGTTAGCTTATCCCGGTTCGTTACGTTGTCGATCGGAGTGTTGCCCGTTCGAGTTACGGTTTTTGTTTACCCCCTTTTTCTACAAAGGCTCCTAGTTATAATCAATTATTCATACTACTATACGTACTAAATTTTTGTTTTAGAGGTCGTAATACCTTGCCATCTCTGAATTATGACTTAAGCATAAGACTTTGTATGGTAGGGTGTTACAAGCATGCCACGTTTCACTAGTAATCACATCATCATACCATTACACGTGGTCAAATCTTGAAAATATAATTATTAAAAATGATAAAAAATATTAATAATTTAAATTATACCAAACTCTTAAAAATATAATATTTCAAATAATAAAAAAAATGTACGATTTAACATAATAAAAAAAATTAAACAATCTATTTTAAAGTGAACATAAGAGCATCTCCAACGGGCATATAAATGGAGCCCTGCTACTGTACATGTCAGAGAGAAAAGAGAAATGGGGCATTGGAGAGAAACTATGTGAGTTCCTTCACGCCATTCGAAGCGAGGGAGTCCCTCTGAATGGGGACTCCCATTAAGCAATAAACAATTGCCACTTGGCAATTAAAATAAAAAATAAATAATTATATAAAATATTAATTAATTAAATAATTATATTAATTAAATAAATAAATATATTATATAATTAAATAATAATTAATTTAATAATAATTATAATGACTAATTATATTAAATATTAATAATTTTATTTAATTAATAATTTATATTAATTAATTAACTAATAATTAATTAAGTAATTAAATTATAATTATTTTATTAATAATTATAATAATTAAATAAATTAAATAATTAAATATTTATTTAATTAAAAATTTATATTAATTATTTATATCATAATTAATATTAAATATTATTTATATTTATATTATTATATTAATTTAGTCGTTGTAAAACTAGTCGTTGTAAAAATAGCCGTTAGAAACTAGTCGTTACTATGTTACCGTTATTATTAATAAATTAATATTTTGTTACTCTATATATACCACTTAGATACACTTGTATTATCACACTCTCTACAACTCTTTTTCATCTTCTTCTAAGTTTACAAAATCAAAGTTCTGCTACTATTATTTTTTGTTCGAAAAAATGGATCCAAACCAACTCAACTCTTTCTTCAATTACTTACAAAACTTTCCTCAAATTCCAAATACCCAACAATCTCAAACCTCAAACTCTCAAGTTCCAAATCAAAACTTCATACTACCAAATACATTTCAAAATCCAAATCCACAAAATCTCTCTAATTTCAATTTTCAAACTCCTTATAATAATCAATTTCCTATATTCCAACCACAAAATCAAAATTCACAAACACCCCATTTACCATTTTCATCCATATTTAACCCTTCTATTGGAAATGTTACTCCAACTTTCTTGCCGTTTCCAACTCAATTTAGTGCTTCAAGACATAACTCATCTGGTGTTGGTGGCTCTTCTAACCCATCCTCTCAGACTCCTATACAATCTAGTCCAAATTCGCAATATTCGGATTTTGCCAACCCTCATGGATTAGATGCTATCGACCTCAATGATGATAATGAAGATCGGAGGCAAGATAGTATTCAACACTGGCATTGGAAAGAGGATGAGATGTTGATCAGTGCATGGTTAAATGTTTCAACTGACCCTGTAGTTGGTACCGATCAAAAGGGGGAAACATTTTGGAGTCGAATTCATAGCTACTGTTTAGAATTTTGCACCGACATGACAAGGGGGGTAGTTGCATGTAAGAAACGATGGTATAAGATTAACAAGGCTGTGGCACAATTTGCAGGTTGCTACGATCAAGCTAGTCGAAACATAAGGAGTGGTTCGAACGCTGATGATATAAAGGAGTTGGCTTATAAACTTTATTCCACACATTATGGTCAAAAATTCACTTTTGAGAGGCATTGGAACATGCTTCGGCTGGAGCAAAAATGGAGAAGTCAACTACCTACACAGAGTGGCGGCTCAAAGAGAACCAAGGTTAGTGCAACTGGAGCATACTCATCCTCATCAAACCCAGAAACACCGTTGGCTGATGAACCCGGTGTGGACTCTCCCGTTCGCCCACAAGGATCAAAGAAGAGCAAGCGAAAAGGTAAGGGAAAAGCACAGATGTCTGAAGATTTTAGTGAAAGAAAATCATCGGTTGTCAAAAAATTATCTCTCATGGAAGATATTAAGAATGTTAGAGAAAAAGAACTACTGGAAAGGGAAAAAGAAAGAGAAGAGGAGAAGGAACATAGAGCAAAGATGTTGGCAATCAAAGAGAAGGAGTTACAATTTCAAGCGGCAATGAAAGAACAAGAATTACAAACTCAGAGGTATATTAAAGAAATGGAGATAAAAGCAAAAGAAAGGGAAATGGAAAGGATGGCCAAAGAAAGGGAAAGGGAGATGGATATGCAAATACTTAATGCTGACACGTCTACAATGAGTGAAAAACGACGAGCTCTTCATGAGATTGCATGTGAAAAAATAATTGCCAAGTGGTTTACTTAATGGTTCCTTGTATTCGTAGAGTTATGTAGTATGTTCTTATTTTTATTGCGTATTGCTGGTATGTGATGTAGTTTGTTTTATTTATTTCTGATGTAAGTTTTTAAATTAGTCAATATTATTGTGCCGTTATTGTTTATGAAAGTGACCATTGCAAAACTAGCCGTTAAGTAGCCGTTGTAAAACTAGCCGTTAAGAAGCCGTTGCAAAACTAGCCGTTGCAAAACTAGCCGTTAACTAGCCGTTAAGGTACTTATTACAGACACACTTATAAATATCAACTATCAATAACTCCTCAACTCCACTTCAACTCTTATTTCTCACCTCGAAAGAGAACTAAAAATTACATTTCCAGATATGGCTAGAAATTTTGATGATATGTTTAATGAGGCTTTGTATGGCAAAAGAAGACGGCAAGATAACACACTCATAGATAATTGGATCGATGAGTATTTACTCGAAGATTCAGAAGAAGAAGATACCGATAGAAGCTCTATCCCAATTACTCGTAGATGGATCAACAGAGATCGAGAAGCAGGACATGATCGCCTTTTCCAAGATTACTTTGCAGATGATCCGGTGTATCATGCTGACATTTTTCGACGGAGATTTCGAATGAGAAGACATGACGCTCTCTCAAACGTCTATCCTTATTTCCAACAGAGGGTTGATGCAACTGGAAGAAGAGGCTTGTCGCCACTGCAGAAATGTACTGCTGCGATACGGATGTTAGCATATGGCGTAGCAGCTGATGTTGTTGATGATTATGTGCGCATAGGCGAGAGCACTACAATTGAATGCTTGGAAAAATTTGTTGAAGGTGTCATTTCGGTGTTCGAGGATGAATACTTGCGAAAACCAAATCCAAATGACGTACAACGCCTACTACAAATGGCAAAGGGTCGTGGCTTCCCTGGCATGTTGGGTAGCATTGACTGCATGCATTGGCAATGGAAAAATTGTCCAAAGGCGTGGAAAGGTATGTACATGAGTGGTTATCGTGGGGTTGCAACCATAGTACTTGAGGTTGTAGCATCTTCAGACCTTTGGATATGGCATGCATTCTTTGGAGTTTCTGGTTCAAATAACGATATCAACGTGTTAGATCGTTCTCCCGTGTTTGATGACATTCTAAATGATCGTGCTCCGGAGGTAAATTATACTATTAATGGTAATAATTATACAATGGGATACTACTTAGCAGATGGTATTTATCCTGAATGGGCCACATTTGTCAAATCAATCTCAAAGCCACAAGGGGAGAAACGCAAGTTATTTGCACAATACCAAGAAGGGCAAAGAAAAGATGTGGAACGAGCATTCGGAGTGTTGCAAGCACGCTTTGCAATTATACGTGGTCCAGCTCGTTTTTGGGAAAAGAAGAAGCTTGCCAACATAATGAGAGCTTGTATTATATTGCATAATATGATTGTTGAGGATGAAAGAGACACTTATGCAGGAAATTTTGCTCAAGGCTTAGAGTATGATGATGTTGAAAATGGCTTATCACAACCTCAGTTGGGAGAAGAAGATTTTGCACCATACCATCAATTTCTCCAAAGAAATGCCCAACTTCGAAATAGGCAGCAGCATAGACAATTGAAAGAGGACTTGATTGAACACATATGGCAATTTCACAATACTTGTCGTCAACTGTAGAATTTAATTATATTTTTTTTGTATTAAGTAATTTTACAAATTAGTGTAATCCCGAATTATATATTGTGTATTATTGTTATATATAAATTTATTTAATATTAATATCTTTTAATAGTGAATTATTTTTAAATTTAAATATTTAAATTACATTATTAAAAAAAATTAATTACATTAATTTCAAGTATTTTAATTAATTAATTAAGTGGGACCACAACAGGGACTAAAGTTAGTTCCTCCTAATGGAGAAGAGAGAGATGCTTTGAGTTCCTATTTACTGTTTATGACGCAAAAGCTGATGTGGAGTTACTTTTTATGACAGGTGGGCCATAAACAGGAACTGGGATAAGTTCCCTATTGGAGATGGTCTAATACTAAAAGAGCGTGGGAGAATTAACGGAAAAAAAAAGGACGGGAGTTTCGAGGACACTCTTCCCGCCGGCGGAAAATACAAAATTTCATTTTGATCCTTTTGAATTATCCAACCCAAAATTTTCTCACCTCATCTTCATTTTTTACCCGTAGTAGTAGTGGTACTCTCAAGTCTCAATTCTCAAACCATTTTCCCTTTGTTTAATCTTTTATGTCTTGTCTATGTTGAAAATTTTCCTTTTCCTTCCTTGTGTGCTCCTTCTTACCCTCTCTCTTTGTCTACCCCTTTCTTCGGAAATAAATTGACGTAACCAGTTTAAATTGAATTATTTTCTAAAATGGTTAACAAAAATTTACTATTACGTAGTAGTAGTAGTAGTAGTAGTAATAATAATAATAATAATAATAATAATAATAATAATAATAATAATAATAATAAAATTTTTATTATATTTTTTAAATAATATTTTTTATAATAATAATAATAATAATAATAATAATAAATTTTATATTATATTTTTTAAATAATATTTTTTATAATACTCTATTTTAATATGTTATAATTTTTTATTATTATAATAAAAATTAACTTTTATTTATTAAAGTTAAAAATAACATACAAATAATATATTGTAGTACTCTCTTTAAGTACTTTCAATAATTTTATTTTTATTACTATTTAGACTCTAACTTGTTACTTGTTATGCTTTCATGATTAATTATGATTGTTATTTTACTTAACTTATTATTTTTAATAGGAAAAATAAAACATTAAAAATTTTTTATATTATTTATTATTTGTTATATTAATATATTAATTATTTTATTTTTTATGTTTGACTATTTTCGTTAATTTTTTATATTATGTAATATTTTTTATCCAAATTTATGTCACGTGACATTCACAGGAAGAGGGGTTTAGGGTTAGATCTAACCCCACACAAGTGTAACCCTTCATTCTTCAATTTCTTAGCTGCTGTAACCAGGGCTTGTGGGACTCAAGAGCGCAGTGAAGGTAGGTTACCCATGATGGTGTTCCGCATCAACGGCAACTGTTACGTGGTTTTCAGGGGGCGAATCCCCGGAATCTATCCAATGTGGGAGGCGGCAGAACAGCGGGTCACGGGGTTTCCAGGAAATTTGCACCGCCGGTACCCTAGCTACGAGGCTGGACTCAACGCGTGGATGGCCTACCAAGGAGGATTGTCGGCCGAGTCTTCCTTTGGAGGTGTAGATGTTGCAGGATTGGATGTCAACCACCCCCCGCGTGTGGAGATGACGACGAGGGCTACATTCCCACCAGGTGGTCTCCTGTCCCAAGATGGTTCCAGCTCGCACCCTTCGGCAGCCAATCAGCCGGAGTTTCAGCACCAGCTCGGGAACGGTAAAAATTGTACTTGAATGGATAATGAGAATTATATGCATTACATGTTATTGGGCTTGAGAGATTCATTTACTGATTGTATGCAGAGAGTGTTACAATTTGTAAGCTAGTGGAGGCGGTGGGGTCACTACAAGCTCGTGTGTCTCGTCTTGAGACGGAAAAGCGGGAGTTGTTCATTCAGATTGGGGAAATTATTGAAAAGTTGTCTATTGTGATCAAGATGAAGGATCAAAAGGATTGATGGCATATCCGTCGCATGCAAGGGGTAGGTTGCATAAACTACTTGTTGTAAGAACTAATTTGTGACTTCATTGTTTCTTTCTCGCCGTTTCTTACTTCTTTCATTATCTAATTAAGTAGAATTAGAAGTGGTACTAAGTGTGTCTGCTGTGGTATGAGTGGCTTTTGTATTTAAGTTAAAAAAGAGTTGTGTAAAATGTTATTAGTGCTCAAGTTAAACTTAAATTCTTATTATGACCAGTAGATTAACGATTATTATGAACCTCCACTGGATATGGTAAATTGGATTTAAATCATTCGTCATATGAGCGGGCGATACTCACTTTCTAGCTTATATTGAGAGAATAATGCATCCTCTTTTGGGATGACTGGTTCAGTCAGAATTTGAAAAATGCGTAAATATGAACGATATAACTATGGTAATTATAAATAGAATTATTCTCCCACCAATTTAAAAAATAGGTAGCAGGAGCTCATAATGCCTAAATGACTTGATTGAGACACAAATATTTAAGTGTATAATAAGAGCTTATAATGCTTAAATGTATTGATTGACGACACAAAATAGTTAAGTGAATAATGCTCTAACGTAAATCCAACTTTAAAAAAAAAATTTATATTGTGATCAACGATTTCAAAATATAATATAAAAAAAAAATGTAAACCAGCACAATAAAATTTAAAGATTTCAAACTATGAAATATTTCAACAAAAAAAGGTGTGTATGTGTAAAAAAAAATAAAAAAATTTACACAATGTTGTCGATTTTTTTTTGTCCAAAGAAGTTTATTTATTTCACCACATTACCCATTTTGTTACTTTTTTCAAGGATTAATAAGTGTATTTGACATTATCAATTGTATCTTATTTTTTATCCCATTAAATATATTAAATTATAATGACTTTATACACATGTCAATTAGGATGATTCGATGCTAACTTACTAGTTGATGTTTGAGTGTTGTGGATGATTTGTGACACCATCATGTCTCATTCACTTAGATTAAGTATGGTGTTGGCAGGTTAGGAGTAGAGAAATCCCAAAAGATGTCTCATTCACATAGGTCGAATAGGGTGTTGGGAGAGGTTAGGAGAATAGAAGACCTGAAGGTTACACTGAGATTCTCTCATTCTCATGGATGCAAGATGGTTTAACCATCAGATTTTCTGCTACAGACCACAGACGGGAGATTATGCTAGATATTATGCTTCCCCTTTTCCCATAACGCCACCCTATGACATAACCTAACAAAATTTAACTCATTACCTATATTCATTCACTTCTCAAGACAATCCTTCACTACTCCTTTAAGTAGGATTATGTCTTACCATTCACACCATTCAGAAACTGCTTCTCTTGCTTTACCGTTCACTACCCAAGAACTGGTTCTCATCTATCATGGATGCTGAGGAGGCAGTGAAGGCTGTGGGAGAACACCAAGATCGGTCACCTCTTCCTGAGGTACATTGCTCCTTGTTACTCATTCTCATTTATTTTACATTATAATGTCGTAGTCATATGATATTAATGTGTGAGTCTGTGTTGTTTTCTCAGGACAGTGATGTTTCTGCTGCGTTGAAGGTCCTGAATGAAACCATGGAGGGTCTTGCCAAGAATATGTTCAAGGTTCTTCAGGTAAATCTGTTTGACAAAATCCCTGAGTTACATAACGATATTCTGGTTCCGAAATTTACATAAATAACTTACCGAAACCTTATTCTGTTCCTCTAAAACAGACTTTCGAGCAGGGAGCCGAGCAGGTTGGAGCTATTGCCAGCGACCTGAAAAGAGCGATCAGTTTGGTTGACCAAGCGCTGAAAACTTTCAGGCAGAAAGATCGACAACCTAGCAAGTCTCTCAACGCCGCCTCTGATGTTATTGTTGTTGACGATGATGACGTCGGCGGTGGCAAGAACTTAACCATTCCGGTTGCAAGAGATGAGAAGGAGGTCTACATCCCCGAAAAACCAGCTGACCAACCTGCAGGTGACACCGTGCCCTCTATGGAACCGTTGCTGCACTCTGGGATCCTTGGCAACTGGAATGAGGACACTCTTATATTGGGCTCTATTATTCATCAAGAACAAACCCGCATGTTCAACAAGTCCGGCGCCGGAGGTTCCTCTTCAGGTGCCACAGCAGCTGCCCCGGTCCATTCCTCCTACATCCCTCTGCAAATGAGGGGTAAAGTCAGGGTAATTATGTTAACCGCATTTCCCATGAACCTGTTTGAAACTCATTTGTCATTGTTAATGTAGAGAACAACTTTTTATTTGAACTTGTTTAGGGTGGACTTGGTGAGAATGTTGCATGCGGTGCACCTTCCGTGCTTGGCACACCAAAACCTTCGAAGATTGCAAAGATTGCTGAACGCTCTCCAGAGGATATGAAGAGGAGTGGCAAGATGCGCAAGCCAATGCGAGAACCACCACTGAAGTTGAGCTGCGCTACTGTTGGGGTTACCTTTCCTCCGGTAAGAAGCATTGTCTATGGACTGTTAGCTGCTTATCTTTCGCCATTATCTGAACTCTAACAACCTGTTTCACGTCTTAACAGTTTATCCGTTCGAACTTCAAGATTACGCGGGCAATGCGGTATAGCCTTGAGGAGGCTCAGGCAGCGGCCTACTTATTTGGTTCTTCATTGAGTTCGAATGAGGTTCTTTTCAAGAGAGGAACTCATACCATGGACCGTGAAGCATTCTCTTGCCTTTTGCCAGGGAATGATCCATCGGACTTTGTCATGGAGCTCATGTCTTACAAAACTGCATGGACACAAGCTCAACTCCATGATTGCACTGTCTGGTCCCTCCCAGTCATTTTCTCAGTAAGTAGTTATTCAGTTTAAAAACCTAGCTAACATTCACATTTGGGACACAAATAAATAAACTTTGGTTTGCTCCTTCCTTGCAGGACTTCATACTAGACTCGGATATCGGCGACGAGCATGTTATCTC
Organism: Arachis ipaensis; assembly: GCF_059453495.1. Lineage (NCBI taxonomy): Eukaryota > Viridiplantae > Streptophyta > Magnoliopsida > Fabales > Fabaceae > Arachis > Arachis ipaensis. The sequence goes on from NC_142438.1 coordinate 52,930,716, forward strand.
GTATTATGCCGATGATTACTTTCCCAAATCAACTGCTCTGAAATATGTAAGTTCACCTTGTATCCCTTTCATTCATTTTTCTATTTCCAACATGCTGATACGTTCTCACATGAATGTGTTGTATATTATTCAGATTTATGTTCAAATGAAAGATGTGCTGAAACCGTCAAAAGAAATCCACTACTATCTTATGACAGTGGACATCCCAAACGGAAAAATATGGCTGTTTGATAGTTTTCCAACACTTGAAACCCATATGGGGAGGGTTCATGCTGCTTCAGAGGTGGTAAGTTTAACCCCTTCTGAGCTACTTGGTGGTAATTATTTCCTTTTATTATAGGGAAATGAACACTATTGATAGTCAAATTATTAACCACATAGATAAAAAAAAAAACTAAGAAAATTAAGTTTATTTCATTATAATTAGTTGTTCTGTGAACTCCTACCGTGGTGGGATTTGCTCAACCTGATTTATAGGGCATTAGTGCATCGAATGTTTGCCAATATATTGTGAGTTCCTCAATTTGTCTTCCAATATCTTGTGAGTTCCTCACCTCTATGATTAGCCCTAAACCAATAACCATTCATGGGAATTCTCAGCTATCTATATACAATAAGAGAGTCATAAGAGTCATTTGTGTCATCATGTAAGTTGCCATTATCTCCTAATAGTCCTCAAATTGAAGCAAATCAATATGCATTTATGCAATCAAATAACTCTAATCTGCCATTATTAACACAACAACATTTTTCATGGTCCTCTTCTATGGTTTATCTATAGGCAAGGGCACTAGATAAGGTCATCAACGTCTTGTACCCTGACCTGAACGTTTTGGGCAGCAGACCTCCTCTGGCTGAATGGCACCCAAATTTTGTTCTCGGGGTTCCAAATATGAACAACTGGTAGGGTATTTTGACAGCTGCTACTTTTTTGATAATATTATCTTCATTAAATCATGATGGGATCTATAATTTTGTTATCCATGCAGCTACTATGACAAACTGTGGATGCTTCTCTGGCTCCAAATGGAGCAGCTGTTTACGCTGAACCCTGTTGGGCAGCGAAAGGTTTTCTTCCCTTAACTTTTTCTGTCTTCACATTATCCAAGCCTTATAGAGATGGCATAAGTAACAATAACATTATTATTTATTTGTCACTCACTTTTTCAGAACAACATTGACTGTATATCTGACAAGATAAGGATGGACACTGCGCTTGCGTTGGCTACGGAGCACTTCAATGAAATGCGAGATGAATTCTTTCAGCGGTCCCTAGTTGACTGGAATTCTCGAAGGACTGCAAGAGAAATCTTGCCATGAGAACATGTGGTTGTTATATACATGCCTTAGGAACCTACTTATATCTTAGTATTATGAATGTTTAATATTTTAGTTAATTTCACGTATTAGTAGAAGGTTAATGTTCTTAGTGCACTCTATGCTAGTATGGTCCATGAACAATCTTAGCGCCGATTTAGATGTCCATTTTTTTTGTTATCCCAATATAATTTCAACATCCATGATGGTCATCTAAATTGGCTTAACTATGTCAAGGGAGCATTAGCATGCAAGTGCACTTGTAGGTTTTGGAATGTCTTCCTTCTTAGCTACACATGTCACTGTTGTGGTGAGGACTATTATCAACAACTACTAATGCTAAATTTAGATATCTACATGTTGTGCTACTTTGTGAGAATATGAGACATGCATGATAGTGTATCTAGTCTTTTGACTTATCTAATTTTTCAGTTCACACAGCAGGTTCAAAATATACACACAAGAACGCATGTAATTTTTCAATTCACACAGCGGGTTCAAATTATACACACAAGAACGCTAGAATAGTGTTTTGACTTATCTAATTTTTCAAATCACACAGCGGGTTCTTATTATTCACACAACAACGCTAGAATATTGTTTTATTATGTTGTCTTCTCTCTGTGGAGTGTTTGGGGGAGGGGGCATAAACACTTCATTGAAATTAATGAATGCTTTGGACATCCTTCTGTTACGTGTTGGGTCCTGCTAGGATTGTGGTTTATGATGCCTTTCACATCTTAACTACATGAGTAATTTCCCTCCTCAGAAAAAAGAACAATCTTTTATTTTTTTCTTGCATACGAAAAAAAAAGGAACCACATTAAAGGGAGTTTTTCGTGTTATTTTCTCCAGTACATTTAGTAAGTTCTTTTTCTTTTTTGGATAGTAGAAATTGTGTATGTGTTGAGGCCCACCAAAAGATAATTCTACTACAGCGTTGGGCTTCCCTTTTAATTTAATATTTTAACTAATAGGCCCACTTGACTACTTGATAGTTCAACTACAAAAAGAGCTTCTTTTAACCGAAACTCATTACCAAAAAAAATCGTTAAAATGTCAATAAACACATTAAAAGCCTTCTTTATTAACAAAGCTAGGTTTTGATTCTGTTAAAATGATACACACAAATTAGCATCAACATTAACAAAGTCAAGACGTAAAATTACACTATGCTAGTCATAGTCTCAAATTTCTCCTGTAGTGGTATGCCTACCATGGACAACTGTTTGATAAGAGCCTGCTTGGTTGCTGTAGTCCTCTGGCAACAATTCTGCAAATGCATAAGAAAATTGGGGAAACAATAAACTCAACTTCAATCCAACTGCAGAAAAATTGAGGAAAGGAGAAACTCACCTTCAATCCAACAATGTGATCTTTTCCTCAATTCAAGACATCAAACCAATTTTAGGGAAAGACTTTCTAAGCAATTCAACTAATAAGCTAAAGGAAAATTACACGAGTAAGAAAGTCACAAGGAAGTCAGCCTTCTTTAACTATATGCTCTATCTAATATTGAACTAGATTTCCGTAAAAGCCCCTATCCTATCTATACTCCTACAGATATAACAACAAATAAAATTATAAAATAAACATGCAACTACTAAAGGGCTTGCACAGAGGATTAGTAACAATTCTATCTCTTTCCACATAAGTCTATATAAGAATTGGTAGAACATTATGTTTGGGCAGGAATGGATAAAAGCTTCTTGCCTACTATTGAGTATCCAAGTAAATATTAATACTTATACAGAAGTCAGCAAAAAAATGATAAAAAAGAACCTTTTATTTTCCAATTTTTTCTGAGATATAAGCTTTTGAATTGATATATTAGTGAATTTTCAATTTCAATGACAATAGTAATGAAACAATTCCTTCATCTAATTTTTATAATAACAATATAAAGCTGTAGGAGTTGTGCAAATTGTCTCATTTGGCTATCGTTTGGCTTTGGTGTGTATAATTGTGGAATGAGCAACCGCAGAGCACGGATTGAAATTCAATCAATAATGAAACAGTAATGTAAAATAAGGTAATACCTATTCAAACTCATTTAAAAGCTCAGACCATCGTACTCCATCTGTTGTGAAGCCTCAGCTTCTTCTAACTCGTCCATGTTGTGCGATGATCCAAAAGCATCTAATACATGCGTGGTATCGTCACCATTCTCGTCTGCGCATCTACGAGCGTTATGGCCAGCCTTGCCACACTTTCTGCAGCGTTGGACACGCCGGTACCTCCCACGAGTCGTCACAACATGACGACCACACCCTTTATGTCTGGCTCTCGGAGGATCGTGTATGGACGCATCATCGCCCCCGCCCTCAGCAGTGGTCGCCAACCTTTTCCGGATCTTTTCTCTTAACGCGTCTCGTTCATTAGCTATTTTGGTCTTCACCTCGTAGTAATCCTCAAAGTAACTACAAGAAAGCTTTACCAGTTCTCTACAGTCATCGAGAATTGCCGCATGCATACTCATATAGGCTGCATCAGGAATCTCTCCACTAAATACATGGTTATTTATTGGTGGTTGTTTTGCCTTCTTTGTCCAACGACCCAGTATAAGACTATCTGGAATAACAACCATGTTTAGTGTAACAAGCACACCAACTATGTGGACACAGGGGATTCCAAAAGAGATGCGCAAGCAAGAGCATCTGAATTCATCATCTATCTCCCCCCACGAAACATTCCATGATCTACCTTGGCAATACATGGCCACCTCAAACAATGTACACGTGCTTGTCTTCTTCGAAGAAACTACTCTGACATTGCTAGCTAATAATAACACCTCCCGAAATAAGAGAAAGACCTCTCGTGTGTATACTGTTGCTGCAAACCGCTCTAACTCCTCCAATCTTGTTTTCACAACCGGATCTCCATAAGCAGATTTGTAATCAGCTACCACTACTCTCCTACGCATGAACTCTAAATACTGTTAAAAATGCTCAATAAATTCCCTCAAGTTGTAGCCGTTGTGTATAAACTTGCCTATTTGCATATTTAGCGCCTCACACCTTGATGTTGTCTTGAGCCCAGCAAAGAACTTGCCCCTAATGTGGGCATTTGACCACATATGTTTCTTTTCATACATATCCTTGACCCATGAATTCTGTTGCAACCCAAATTCTTCAACTGCATCATTCCATATATTTTCAAAGTCATCGACCTCCAAATCCCCCATTAAACAAAGACGAAACTTGGTCATGAACCGTGGAATACCTACTCGAGCGGTCGCATTGCGTAGCAAGTGCCAGCTGCACAATCTATGATGTGCTTCTGGAAATACAGCTTTGATTGCACTCTTCATGGCTTGATCACCGTCGGTAATAACGGACTTAGGAGCCTTTCCTTTCATGGCCTCCAGAAATGCCCGAAGCAACCACACATAGCTTTCCTCCCCTTCCTTTGAGAGAACCGCACATCCAAACACAACAGTGCGCATGTGGTGATCCACGCCAGAGAATATCACAAGGGGACATTTGTACTTATTCCTCCCATACGTTGCATCAAACCCCATAACATCTCCGAAAACATTGAAATCATACTGACTTGCGCCATCACACCAAAAAATATTGTGGAGCCTCCGTTGTTCATCCAACGAATACTTCCAAAACATACAGGGGTCACGACTCTTCAACATTTGTAAATACTTGAGTGCATTATCCGTGTCGCTGGCTCCAGCTCTTCTTTGCTTCTCAATTGCATTATAGATGTCTTTCACCTGAAACCCAACCATCTCGAATCCACCACTTTGGTTTGCAAAAGCCCGAAATATTGTCGGAACTCGAAGGCCAGAGCTTCTCATAGTATTAATCTGGTGTAAATCCCCCGTTTTTATTGCCCGGTGAGACCGCATCATTCCCCTAAACCTTGCCTCCAACATTTCATGGTTATGTTCATCCGAGAAGAACTCAACGTACCATCTCCCGTTCCTTGAGTCAACATGAACTTTTATCCGCGCATTACACCCACATCGCGTTACTGGTCTAGGATCCATCTTCCTATCATTTCTGTGAACATGCTTTGCATCTCGTTCACCTTGTCGCGAGCATACAAAAATTTGTCATATAATGTCGCCCTCAGATCCTGCCTTCCTGCAGCGCCCTACCTTCGACCGCCGTATGGAAAACCCCTTAATTCGACCGTACTCGTTATAGAAGTCGTAAGCAGTTTTCAAATCCACAAACTCTATCATCATAATCTCCTCAGCTCGCAACGCATCAAAATCAATTGTCCCAAACGAACCTATTCCGTCAAGAACGATGACATCTCTTTGATCGTCTGAATGACTAGCACCAATCGGAACGGATTCTGTTTCTGCAACAAAGGTTTCATTTTCTATCGGGTCCTCGTCCACCTGAAACAATCCATTACCATAGCAATACACACTTGATGCCAAGAGGTTGTCCTAAAAAATACTCTTACTTCATTTTCCATCAAGATTACGATTATATGCTTACCCCTGGAGTGACATTCTCCTGAAAATTAGATGAAACCTCCTCGGTCCCCTCCATTGTTACTCGCTAAATCCCAAACCGCTAAGAACTATCTTCTTGGTAATTCGATATTATTAAATCGGAAACGAAAAAACCCAATGATAAGAAAACAAAGACAAGACATCATAAATTGATCTAACCAATCTTAATTGATTTCAAAGGGAAATATGAAAAATAAAAAATGAAAGACGACTACAAAATTCTGACTATGCTTAACCTGTCGCTAGCAGTGCAATCAGAAATACATAAGCAAAAACATGAAGAAACTCAAGGCATAGAATATGTGTAGTCTGCATTCATAAATTGTGCACCTTTAGAAACTCATGATTTATTGAATGCCAACAGCATACTCACAAGTTTCACCTAAAATATGGTAATTAAAAATCCAATGCAAATTCCAAGCATTTGTAAGAGAATTTAAAAAAGTGAAACTTAAATTTCATATCTCATCATAATCCATCATAAGTCTTCTAACTATTATTTAATTTATTTTTACTTATAGCTAATTACTCTACTAATAATGCTAGGACCAAATGCTATCACTCAATATTGTTGTGCTACCATGAATCCCAAGGAAAGTTAAAGTGCAAGAATGTCAACATCAAAACCTTCTTTCTTTTTCCCTCGATTTCTTATACTAGCAACAATAAATATCCTCCAATTTTCTAAACATCTGGCCATTATTGTGTTTGAAAAATATTTTAGAAAAATAGGATAACTAATGAGAGTACAAATGTTTTATGTTAAAAAGCTATAAACTTGATATTATAGTAATTTTTTTATTCATGAAATTTGTTTAATAAATATCTTTAATTATTATTTTAGTATAAAGTAGTTTTACATTAAAAATAATAACACCTTCTTGTACTATTCTTTTCTTTGAAAAAAATGAGAGACTATTTAAAGAATTTTTATTTTGAAATGCACATTTATTAAATCAATGCGAGCAAAATAGAATCAAGTGAATATTGAATCACCTTATATACCTACTGAAGATTTTCATAATTATGTTTACTATCAAATACTCCATCCAATAAAGATAGAAAGCATGACATATATTAATTTTCTTCAGGTGTGAGTTTACCTCAGAGTTGTATTATCATCCTCATCCTTGGCACTTGTCTATGGAGTGTATTGGCTGGTTGATGACGGTGAGTAACCAGGTCAACTTGGCGAGTATTCCATTGAAGCACTACGAATGATGAAACAGAATGGCAAAATTAATAGACATGCCCAGATATTTGGCAACTAAAATAATGATATCTATAGATGCATACCTGAACTGTGGAGAAGTTAGGCTGAAATCCAGACTTGTAAAATGTAAAAATGTGAATTAGTCAAACAATAGAAGAAATGCAACCTCTTGCAATTTTAGCACCACATAAGAAAGCAGGAAAAAAAGAAAGAAAGAAAGATAGAGAGAACATTTGTACTGTTGTTCTTAACTTACCTACTTGGACTAAATGAGGGGCTGCAAAATAATATGACACATAATTACTTGGAGTGAAGAACTATAACAAAACAAGTGTGCAGTTTCACTACCAAAGTCACTGTACCATTTTCAACTACCCAAAAGGCTACTATTGAGAACCAAGGTTAAGGCTCATCCTCATTTTAGTGTTGGCAAGTTCCATTTCTGCATCCATTAGCAAAGTTCAAAAATCAAAAGAATCCAAAGAATGACTCACCTATAGTATGGTGATGTGGGACTATACTCTGCAGATAATCTACTGTAATAACGGGAAGTAGGACTATAGCTTGGTGATGTAGGGCTGTATAAATAAATAAACAAATAATTTTTTTCTCAAGCCAATGTTTTGCATAGACCCTTATCTATTTTTTCTCCCTTTAATTTTCCTTACAAAAGCAGAAGAGTGTAACAAAGTTCTTAGTTACCACTTATCAATATTGAAAAGTATGCTCAAAATATCTCAGCTTGCACTGCTATGAAAGGGTAAGCCTCCCCTGAACCAAAGAAATCTACACCACCTCAACTCAGTATCACATTTCAACACAAAATTCACTTTACATCCCATTAAAACCGTGAAAAACAACCCCATTACACGTCTTTTTGCTCCATAAAAGGAAAGAAAATCAGCAAGGTGAAATATACGGCACTCATTAAAAATTAGGGGTTGTCGTTATAGGGTTCCCCAATTCCTACCTCAAACATTCATACGGCAAAAAATTCCACTAACCTTGTGGATCTGGTGGATGGAAGGCGTAACAAAGAGATGTTGATATGAGTGTGCTGAGATTCGACCCTAGTCCGTCAGATCAAGTCGCCGAAGATACTCCTTTCTTGTAGCTCAGTCGAAGCCATTTCTCCCTGCAGCTGCTGTTTTTTCTTGCTCGATGGTTATATGTCTCTACACACGACGTCGTTTTGTTCGTTTCCAGTGTTTACACTAGTCATCTAAATCATCAGCAAATTTATCTTTTAAACACTTTCCTAAACACAGCTTTTGAACTAAATTAATATTTATAAATCAACCCCTGTAACTTTTTTATTTTATAAAACCTCCCAGGTCCTTAGAGGACCACATTATTCTTTCCCCATAGTAGAACCAGCCTTGATATCTTCAAGTATTAAAGCATTTTTACCATGTCTATATAAAATAAAATGGAAAGATAAAAAAGAAAAACCCTTAGTTGATGAATGGCAAATTTTGTTTTGTGTCATTGAATGGCATATGCTCATCTGATTGATGAATAGTATGAATGGACGGAAACCTACGCAACAGGGCAGAGCAGTGTCGGGGGTATAAGGTCAAATACCCATAATAACAAAAATAGATAACGAAAGGAAAATTAAATTGAAAGATAGAATGAAACTCTGAAGTCTCAACTTGTTCATGCCTTCGACAAAACTCATGATGAGAAGAAGTGAAGACACCCAAATCTATGCAATTGAGATCTTAAGTTCATAGTTCTCTGTATACATCCTGGTCCCAAAAAAAAAAAAAAGTATGGCTATATTAGAAATCTCTATAACTATTCTTATTCCGATCAAAATTTTCCTTTTGGTTACAATTTATTATTACAACCAAGGTGTTTAAATTCTCATAAATATATAGTCCTAAGGTTAAAGGGCAATAATCCCAGTTGAAAACATTTGGTCCCTTGTGTATGGTGAACTTGAGAGTTCCACAGATCTTGAAGCTTCTGATCTACAAAGCTCTTTCCTCTCATCAATCATTATCTGCCTTGAACGGCACTCTGGGCTACAAAATCCTTTCTCTCCTCTGCTCACAAAATAAATAAATAAATAATTAGTCCACCTCCCAAAATTTTATCAACTAAATTCAGTGAACAATAAAATAAAAATTCTGAGAATAAAATTGATTGCCTATTTAGTATTTCAAACCGAATATATATTAATTATTTTTTACAAAAATCTAAAAACAAAAAACACAAACCAAACACAACGTAAAGATTTGGATTCATGTTCAATACCTGTACATGTATATGTCTTTGCCATGGAGTTTCTTTCTGCAAAGGTGACATGAACTGAGAAAATCCGATGTGGGAAACGACGCTTCACCTTCAACAACCAAATTTTGTGTTGGTGGGGTGGTGGTGGTTGTTGTTGTTGTTCTACCAACGCCAAAGTAGTTGTTGTTGTTGTCGTTAATCCTGTAACCATGTCTTAGATTCGCACCTTCTTCACCGCCATCATAGTAAACCTTAGTGATGGTCTTGTTATTAGGTATATGATACGTCACATATGTGTAATCTTCGGAGTTTGGAACATCAGTCTCATGATGATCTTGGTGTTGTTTTTCGTTATGAACCGGGATTGGCCTAGACCGGTACCGGTTCATGTTGTTTGGTGTAGTACAAACAGAAACGGCATGTTTTGGCAAAATCTCACTACCTTCTTTGTTATAATTGGATTTGTCAAGTGCCATCACAATTGCTAGGCCAACACCACCAAGGTCATAGCTCTTTAAGCCCTTTGGTGATGATGATTGCATCTTCAAGTTCATGTCCAAAGGGCTTCTTGGACTCCCTATGGTGTCCAAAACTGCAGAGGCGCGGCCTCCGGCGACTAACAACTCCGACAACTTTCCGATCATAATTGGTCTTTTCTCTTCCCTAACATATGTAACAATAATTTCTTTCAATTTTGTAACAAGGATTGTGGGGAGTATGGAGAAGATTAGAGATACATGTGTTTGTGTTTGTGTTAGTGTTGGTGTTTGTGCCAAAGATTATTATTGTGAAGGTGGAGATTGGTGTTGTCTTTTATAAGACTATGGACTATGGAAAAGCAACCAGAGGGGTCCAAAAATAATTGATGGAGTGGTTGGACTATAGCCCGTGGTTTCATTTGGAATTTTGTGGGTGATGATTGCTAGAAAAATCGCTAACAAATTCATTTTTAATGGTTTAAGTGACTGTTTTTTATTTTTCATAATATCTTTTAAATGAAAATTTTATTTAAAAATTTATTATTAGTTAATAAATTTTTATATGTACATAATAAAATTTAAATTTTTAATATTTATTTAAATAAATGAACGAGCTAATTATTGGATAGAACAAGGTAGCTGTTACTAAAATGTGTATATAATATATGGCTTTTGATTAAAGAAATTGATTATAGCTTTAAACGGATTCATATGCCTTATTAATTATTATTTTAGTATTTATTTTAGTATTAATGTTGTGTAAGGGTCACTTGTCAGTGGGCCAGTTTCTTGATAAAGTCATTTTCAATGATTGAGACATCGTATTGTAAAACTATTATTTCAAGCTTTTAGTATAATATGGGTAAGTACGTAATTGGGTAGTTGGATACTTGATTATATATATAAATAAGCAAAAAAAAATTAAGTTAGACAAAGGAGGTTTCTCAACTGGTGAATATTGAAACAAGCTAAGGTTAACATATGCTAGATTTACCGTTTCATTCAACTCCTTTTTATTTTTTCAACCGGCAATACAAATGTGTCATACGAAAAGACCAAAAAAAAAAAAAAAGAAAGAAATTCTAAGCTGCGAACACACTGTGAACCCGTCGCTTTAATTTTTTTCGGTAGGGGTCACTCTCTTTAATTTAAATTTAATTTAAAATACAAACAAAAGTCAGATGTAATGGAAAGCAAATGATACTTTTAAAAAAGCAAAAAGGTAATTGATGAGTTCCTCTTATTTATAACATTACTGAACTATTTGACATCATTTTAATGAATATTTTATAGATGATAAAAAATTATTATATTTATATTTAAGCAGTTAATTAAATTATTTAGCTTCTACTAGAAAAAAATACACAAAAAATATCCAGATATATATATTGGTAGTAAAACGACAAAAATCAACCAACAAAAATTTTATATCTAAAAATTTAAAAATTATATATCCAAAATTTAAAAATTCTATCGGATTAAAAAATAATAAAAAAATTACACATTTAAAATTATTATATTGATTGTTTTTTATTTATTTTAAAAATAGACTTGTATTTTTTAAAAAGAGCATACGATTATTTAGTCAGAGGCTAAAAATGAAGAAAAGAATTTTTTTTAAAATAAAAAGTTTTATTTTTTAAAATAAATAAAATAAAAATTATTTTTCAAAATACAATTTTTTACCAGTATCAAAATCATAATCGGGGGATGGATCACCGATGCAAGTCAGCAATACAAATTTTGAGGAACAAACAATTTTCTCTTGTATGAAGTCAGTGACATACAAATATAAACATCAACCCAACTACATATTTAAATATTTTTGTATTTAAATTTAATTAAATTAGTTTAAATTTAACAAAAATTACTTTCATCACACTAATGTGTATCACACGCATATTTTAATAACACAATTTTTTCATTTTCGTCTTCTCTTTTTATTTTTCCGTTTCCTTCTCCTCCTCCTCCTTTTTCTTTTTGTTCTTTTTCGTTATCGTAATCACCAACAACACTAACACTTTGCTAACAAAAACTAACATTTTGAATTGAATTTGAATTTATATAATGGACAATATTCGGTTCATTTGGTATTATACAATAGTTTCACTTTGATAATATTTTCATTTCATTTTAGACGTAGGTGTTTTTAAATTTGAATTTATATAATGGATAAATGTTCGGTTCATTTAATATTATACAATAGTTTTGCTTTAATAATATTTTCGGTTCATTTGCAACCCAAGTGTATTGTCGATGAATAATTTGTCCCAATAGTTGGAATAGCTTTCAAGACAAATTGAATGGAATGAAATGAAATCTAATACAATCGAATAAAGTGACAATAAATAATTTCATTCTTTTTTATTAAAAAAAGACTCAATCATTAACAAAAACATATCGAATTTATTTCTGGATCCAAATGAATCTCAATTAAACTAAGAAATAAACCGAAATTACTTAAGGAATAAAAAATTTGGTCAATACTTATCAACAACATCAAGTGAACCTCAATTAACACATAAATGAACCGAAATAAATTAAGAAATAAACCGAAATTATTTAATGGTAGCAGCAGAAAAAATCAGAACTAATAAAAATATTCGTAAAATGTTGGTATTATTGGTGATGACGATAACGAAAAAGAAAAAGAAGAAGAAGCAACATTAAAGAAGGAGGAGAAGAAGAAGGGAAAAAGAAGAACCTACGCGAATTTGGAAGAAGAATAAGAAGAAACAAGGAGGAGGAGTGTTAAAGAACCGTGAATTGAGGTGAAGCAACTCTCATCATCTCTATCGTGTAAGCTTAGATGTGAAGAGAAGTGAAAAAATGGAGGAAGAAAACTAAAGAAATCAAGAATGAGTGAAAAACGAGAAGAAAGTTCTAGAAAGTGGAAGAAAGAGATGGAAGAAGAAGTTAGTTCTCAGAGAGAAAAAGCATGAGTGTTGGCATCTCCAAAATAAGAGAATGAACCACGCGAAACTACTTACTCAGGTTCTATTCAATATATATGCTTACAATTAAAAAACTAACAAACTAATCTACTGTACAAATTTCAACAAACTAAGCTTGACTAACTTAATTATATCTAACAAACTTGGAGTACAAATGTACTCTCAAACTAAATGTATAATGACTATTGATCATGTAACACCCCCTCTCAAACTTGGAGTGCAAATGTCCAATAGTCCAAGTTTGTTATGACAGTTTCGAAACAGGCTAGGTGCAAGAGCTTTAGTTAAAATATCTGCGGCTTGATCAGCACTTGTTACTGGCAGCAACTTAGTGACCCCCTCTTGCCATTTATCCCTTGTAATATGACAATCCACTTCAATATGCTTTGTCCTCTCATGAAAAACAGGATTAGCAGCTATATGTAATGCTGATTGACTATCACAATAAATCCTCACTGGTCGTTGTTGGTCAATCTAAAGTTCCTTCATCATGTAACGAAGCCATTGCGCCTCTCTTGTTGCTGAAGCCAATGCCCTATACTCTGCTTCACAGGATGATGCTGCAACTGTATCTTGCCTTTTGCTCTTCCATGAAATTATTGAAGTGCCCAAGAAAAAACAATACCCTGTGATGGATCTTCTAGAATCTAGGCATGTTCCCCAATCACTGTCTGAGAAGCCAGAAGGAGTGAGGTCAGTGGTTGAAGAAAAGAATAAACCCATTGCTGGTGCTCCTTTGAGATATCTTAACACTCTCAATGCTGCTTGAAAATATTTATCTGTAGCACAATCTAAGAATTGACTTAATCTAGATACTGCATAACAAATTTCAGGCCTTGTGTTTGTTAGATATAAGAGTCTCCCAACAATTCTGCGATATTCTGAAGTTGAGGCTAGAGGGGTTCCCGAGTCTTTTGACAAATGAGTGGTATAATCCATAGGAGTGGATATTGGTTTGGCAGCAAGCATTCCATAATCCTGCAGTAAGTCGAGGCAGTATTTTCTCTGACAAATGGAAATGCCCTTCTTGCCTCAAGCTACCTCCATGCCAAGGAAGTATTTGAGCTCCCCAAGATCTTTAATTCTGAACAAGTTATGCAAATAAGTCTTGATCTGAAGAATTTCCTGCAAGTCACTACCTGCAACTACTAAATCGTCAACATATACCAAGATAACAGTGAAACCCTTCAAAGTGTTCTTGGTAAACATGCTATAGTCATGCTTAGATTGAGTGTAGCCAGCCTTAGTTAGAGAGCCAGCAAGCTTTGTGTTCCATTGTCTACTTGCTTGTTTTAATCCATAGAGGGATCTATCTAATCTGCATACCAGACCTGGTTTGTGAATTTTGAGACCTGGTGGAGGTTTCATATAGACAGTTTCATTGAGATCTCCATGTAAAAACGCTGTATTGACGTCTAACTGGTGCAAATGCCAATTCTTGATAGCCGTAATAGCCATAACTATCCGAAATGTGTTCATTTTAACTACAGGGCTGAAAGTGTCTTTGTAGTCAACACCCTTAGTTTGAGAAAAACCCTGTGCCACCAAGCGTGCTTTGTGTCTCTCTATAGATCCATCCGGGTTCAATTTGAGTTTAAAAACCCATTTGCAACCCACTGCTTTCTTTCCAACAGGCAATTCAGTAAGTGTCCAGGTCTTATTCCTCTCCAAAGCAGAAAGTTCATTATTAATAGCTTCTTTCCAGCTCGAATCCTTAACAGCTTCATCATAAGTTTTGGGTTCTAAATGTATGGATGCAGCTAGTGTGAATGCTTTGTGCTTTGGGGACAACGACTCATATGAGACTACTTGTGAGAGGGGATATTTATGTGTGGTGTTGGTAGTAGCTGAACCATTGGAAGAGGCAATCATGCAATGAAAGTCTCTCAAATAAGACGGTGGTCTCCTAGGGCGAAGTGACTTTCGTGTCTCTAAATGCAACTCATGGTTTTCATGTAATGTATGTTGATGAGGTATTATTTGGGGTGCTGAACCTCTAAGAGTACTTTCTAATTGAGGACTATTAGGTGCAATTTGATTAGAATTGTCACTGCTTAACTCAATGGATGCAGAAGTGTGTTGAGAGTCATGAGATGCATGCTGAGTACCATCAGATTGTGTGTGATTTGTGTTATTATTGATGATATTATGATGAGGTGAGTCAAAAGGGTCAAAAAAAGTATAATGTGTAGGTATGCAGGGTGCTGCATGATGTTGTAATGATGATTCAAGTTTCTCAGTTTGTAAAAAAGGTAGTACATGTTCATAAAAACTGACATTTCTTGACAAAAACACTTCTCTATTTGACAAATCATATAAAAGATATCCTTTAACTCCAATTTTATGACCAAGATGTACACATTTTCTGGCTCTTGTATCTAATTTCTTCCTATGTGCAGTCAATGTAGATGCATAGGTAAGGCAACCAAATACTCTCAAGTAAGCAATTTCAGGTAATTTATCTTTTAAAATTTGATAAGGACATGATTCATTGAGGGACATACTAGGAAGCCTATTGATCAAATGGATAGCATGAGCTGCAGCAAAATGCCAAAAACTTTTAGGTACATTTGAATGAAACATTAATGTTCTAGTAACTTCCAAAATGTGTTGGTGCTTTCTTTCTACAATTCCATTCTGTTGAGGTGTCTCAACGCAAGTTGTTTGATGAATTATGGCTTTGGAATTGTAGAAAGAAGGCATTTTAAACTCAAGACCATTGTCGGTTCTAATTTTCTTTATGGTGCTGCCATATTGAGTTTGTACGAAATTGACAAAATTTTGCACATGGGAAACAGTTTCAGCTTTAGAGCGCATGAGATGCAACCAGGTATATCTACTTTTATCATCTATTATTGTTAGAAAATATTTGTGACCTTCCATGGAAGGTGTTCCTGTGGGTCCCCATATGTCCATGTGCACAAGGTCAAATAAAGCTGAAGATTGAGAGAAACTATGTGAAAAAGCTATCTTTCTTTGTTTGGCAAAATGACAAGCATCACAGGGATCCATAAATCCTTTATTTGTCAAAAAGTCATATGATTTTTGCATTACATTTATTCTTTGAAATGGTATATGTCCTAGTCTAAAGTGCCATAAGGCTCCTGCTTCATGTTTATTGGAGTTGTGAGGCCAACTCAGAGATGATAATGCTGTATGCAGTTTTGGTGATGCAATAGTTGTCAGACTCTCAAATGCATATAATCCTCTTCTTTGTTCAGCTACTCCAATCATCTTCTTGGAGAGATAATCCTGTATCTCACAAGTAGAATCATTGAAAACGAATTCACATTTCAGATCAGTAGTCAATTTTGATACTGAAATGAGATTGAATTTAAAGTTGGGAATGTATAATGCATGTACTAGATGAAATGTGTTGCTAAACTCTATTGTTCCAGCTACGTCAGTAACTGTTTGAGTACCATCAGGCAAGTTAATGCGTATAGGTTTTATGTGATACAAATTTTTGAATGATTTTAATGAAAAAGAAACATGTTCACTAGCTCCTGAGTCTATGACCCAGGAATTTGGACTAAATGTGGCCAAAGACATAATGAATGCAATACCTTGATTTGATGGTAGAGAAATGGTGTGATTAGAACCTGTGTTATGACTCTGTTGTTGATTATTCTCCCTTTCAAGAAGTGCCAATAATGCTGCTCTCTGATCTGCAGAGAACTGAGCCTCTAACTTGCTAATTGCTTCTTGAGTGTTGTTACTGATATTATCACCATTCAAATCAGTAACCATGTTGATGATTCCACTGCCGCTGCCACTCCTCATATGAGGTGGGTATCCATGCTTTTTATAGCATACATCCTCAGTGTGTCCACTCTTACCACAAAATACACACTGTTTGTAAGTTTGACTTCTGCCTCCTCTTCCATTTAATCTACCCCCTCTGGCTCTAAGGCTCCTACCCCCTCTAGTGGCCATATTGATCTGAGGATTAAAGCTTTGATTGGCTCTAGTGTCACCCATGGTTATCAATGCTTTTCCTTCAATGATATCTGCATTTTGTCTCTCTTGCTGTAACAAAAGTGAGAAGGTTGCATCTACCGTTGGAAGCGGCTTCATCAACATGATCTGGGACCTCACTACAGCAAATTGATCATTTAGTCCCCTGAGGAGCCTCACTACATTGGTATCTTCTTGGTAATTCCTCATCACATCTAAACCACAATCACAAGTTCCAGTGCAGTACTTACATGCTGGAATTGGGCGAAAATTATCCAACTCTTCCCAAATTCCTTTCAATTTGGTGAAGTATGCAGTAATGTTGAGGTCTCCCTGCCTTATGCTAAACAATTCTTCTTGTAACTCAGCCATTCTGAAAGAGTCTCCCTGGTAATAGCGATGTCTCAAACTACGCCATATATCTGCAGCAACGTCCATCCACACCACACTGTGTGCTATCTCTGGACTTAAAGACAAATTCAACCAAGACACCACATATGTGTTGCATCTATCCCACGCATCAAACAGTGAATCATCTTCGGATGGTTTTACTAAAGTTCCATCAACAAACTTCAATTTATTTTTAGATCTCAACGCTCTACACATAGCTCTCTCCCAAGCATGATAGTTACTGGGACCTAAAATCACAGAAATTAAAGGAGTTCCTGGACTCTCACCGGGATGCAGAAAATACGGACTCATTGGATCCATAATCGGACTTTTGTTCGCTCGATTTGCTGCTGATTGCAATTGATTAACCTGATTAACGAGGTCCGCAAGTGTTTGAATGTCGAAATTCGAGGTCTGATTGGCCATTCTTTCTGAAAATTAGGGATTCAACTCAACGATCTTGTAAGTTTCAAGATCCGGATGCTCAAAACCACAAGTTTGATTCAAACTTCAAACCTATTAGATCTTTCACATCAGTGCTCGTGATCGGAGCCTTCACCTCTGTCCACGCTCACCGCACCATGTTAAAGAACCGTGAATTGAGGTGAAGCAACTCTCATCATCTCTATCGTGTAAGCTTAGATGTGAAGAGAAGTGAAAAAATGGAGGAAGAAAACTAAAGAAATCAAGAATGAGTGAAAAACGAGAAGAAAGTTCTAGAAAGTGGAAGAAAGAGATGGAAGAAGAAGTTAGTTCTCAGAGAGAAAAAGCATGAGTGTTGGCATCTCCAAAATAAGAGAATGAACCACGCGAAACTACTTACTCAGGTTCTATTCAATATATATGCTTACAATTAAAAAACTAACAAACTAACCTACTGTACAAATTTCAACAAACTAAGCTTGACTAACTTAATTATATCTAACAAACTTGGAGTACAAATGTACTCTCAAACTAAATGTATAATGACTATTGATCATGTAACAAGGAGAAGGAGCGCGTGATTTAAAAAATTATTATAACAACTTGGTTAGACTTGGTTAAGTATTTTGCTTGAATGTAGAGCTTTATTTTATAAACATATGGCAAAATCAACAAATAATAATCAAACGGGATTAAGGTAATAATTAAACACATTCTAAATCGTATTACAAAATCTAGTTGTAATTAAATATGCTCAAGGTATAATCAAACTCAAGAGTCCAAATCAAAGTTTAAACTCGTGTTTATAATCAAACACTCTCCAAATCATACTTTAAAATTCAGTTATAATCAAATAGATTTAAAATAATAACCAAACTCAATAATTAAAATCAAAATTTAGACTCATACTATAATCAAATTTAATTAAACATACTTTAAACCATATTTTAAAATTCAGTTATAATCAAATATACTCAAAATAATAATTAAACTATAAAATTCAAAATAAAGTTCGAATGCTATAATTATATTATAATCAAAAGTAGATATAAGATATAAAATTTCAGAAAAGAAAACTCATAAACCACAAACATAGTGTTTGATTCCAAAATCTAGCAAAGCTTGTTCATGTAGTTTTTTGAATAAGTAAGCTCAACACAATAAAGTGGAGCGACAAAGTCACAAACAAAGTCTCAAACATAAAAAACAACCAATCAAAACCTGAAAACAATCCTAGTGTTATCTTCAGCAATGCCATCAACAACCAAAAGGATTTAAACTACACCATTCTCTATACCTAGTCAAAGATCTGAGAAACACCTCTTCCACTCCGGTTTCCTTATTATTAAAGATCCACCTATTCCTCTCTAGTCATACATTCCAAATAACTCTTGGTCCACCTTTTAATCGAATTTCTGAAAATTTCTCAAGCCATTTTACACTCAATAGAACTCTATCAATACGACTGCAGGAGCGGCCTCTGAACCAAGTAAATTTTCGATCATTCAACGGTAGGTCCACTAACTGCATATCTTGAACCCAATTCTTGAACTCTTCTGCCGATGCTGTAACCTATCCTGACCTTTCCTCTCTTCAATCTGTATAACCTCATTAAAGTATCTCATATAACATATCAGACCTCGACCTAACTCAGCTACAAAACTCAGTTCCTCCCACACAGCCAGTTTCTCCAATTTAGTATGAGCACCATATACTAAATAAAACGTACAATTGAACTCATTTTTTAACAGTACTCCTTTAACACATAACCATCTTTTCCCTTTGTAACAATTATTTATTTTAAATTACATGTCATCCCACATTGATAATAGACCCCTGAATGTGCCTGTCGACTCTACAAACTCCCACCCTACAGCATCGCTCCCCTAAATACGCATTACATCAAACTTAGTCACAACTTGCATCTTAGTTTCAACCAACCCTAATATATTCACTTTTGCTTCTTTTTTAGTTCTTTCACCATACTCAATTTTCCAACACCCCCTAACCCCTTAACAATTCAAGAACTAAAAATCATTTTAAAACTGTTTTACACACCTTTTTAAGATTTTTTGGTCTGCATCTTCGTGCCTTTTCTTTCTGCTTTGCTAATCTCCTCTTCTGAGCTAAAGCCTCATTCTGTTCTTGAAGAATTGCCATGATATCATCTTCATCGTTGTACTGCACGGCTCCTGATTCAATAGCCAGCTCCCACGTCTTCCGATTTTCCAGCATCTGCTCCTCTCGTTCCAAATCCTTACCATAACTGTTCCCCGGATTTTCAACACTAATTTTCCCGACACTCCCAGCCCCGATATTGCCTTTATTAACTCCCGCACCGTGCAAAGTTAAACCATCTACAGGTGCGTCATCTCCACCTATAACAGGACCAACTTTCAGACCAGCAGTATTTTTCATTTTTTCTGAGGCACTAGACAATGCACTGCCGCTTCCATGTCAACATCGCCGTCCATGGAAGAACGTAACCCCGCCATTGCCGGCGTTGAGTGATACCCTGACAAAGACACAATCTCCAATGGGGGACATACCTCCGGTTGAAGATCGCAGGCAGCATACACCGCTACAAGCCCGACGGCACCATCTCCTCCACTAGTCCGTCGCTCCTCGCTGGCTACGAGCTTTCCCAAGCTTCGTTGATCTGTTACGGCATCACACCCTGAGATCTCCCCTTCAACTTGATAATGAACCGTGGCGCATAACCCAGGACTCGGAGCAGCTTCGACCCAGTCAACCCTCGCTCGACTCGGATTCACCAACCCACCTCCTATAGCCGCATCAGCATGAATGTTAACATGATCTGGGCTTTCAACTAAGGAAAAATAGTCCAAGCTCTCTCCTTTGGCACAACTGTTACAATAAACTTTTTTGGGCCTACTAAGAAGCCTGCTTTAGGTTTCTTTTTTTCTCCAACAATCCTTATTCTTCAGCCTATCATTATTTTAATCATAGCTAATTATTTTTTCTGATTCAGCATCATTAATCATCAAATCATTATATCCCATAAAATCCTCACTGCCCTCTAAAACAGGATCATCCGTTTTCCTTGCTGTATGAATTTGAATTAAATTGCAATTACTCCATTCATTCAAAATATCCTCTGAAATTACTACTCTACCCTTATCCGTTTCTTCCTCCCTTGGCACCGCCATCACCAACTCAGCCACCGAATCTCTACTTTTCACTTGTACCATGGCGCTCGAACTGCTAGCAACCATCTCGCAAGCTTTTGGGAGATAAGGATTACCTACCTCTTCAATCTTGCACTCCACTCCATAACTCTCATGACCAACCTCTTTAACCAGGACATCGAATCTGCTAGTACCAATTGTGACGTGAATCTACTCGTTGATGATGTCCATGATACAAGTATCTATTTGTACCCATCCCATACTGAATGAGAGGCATGATTTCGTGGCTTTGTCACATCCAATTACTTCTCCCCATTGGCTTCCTATTATTCTGAACGTCTTCGCTGACCATGTATGTAGAGGAACACCAAAGCACTCTAACCATACCCTTCGAGTTTCACTGTGCTCCTCCTCATCCCATCTCCATACGCTGTAAAAAATTTGTAGTAGGTTGTTCATTTTGAACGTGTAAGCTTCTTTTGCACTCAAGACACTATCAAAAGTCATGAGTGCCTTGTACGCTCCTAGTTCTCGTACTTGCACAACTTGAGAAAAATTCTTTCCAATCATATACTTCAAAGAAGAAAAGTCTATAGCCTTTGTCGTCCCACCTATTAGACTCCTCTGTAATCAGTCCAGATTCTCTTTTGCCACCGGAATTTTCATCTTCTTCGTCCACCCATTGCCATGTGGATCCTCTTTTTTTCCTTCCTTCCTCGTCTCTTCCACATTCTTCCTCGGGACTCTTGTACTTTCCTCATGTTGAGTTTGAATCTTGACAATATTTTGGACGTCACCCGCCTCATGAATTCTCTTCCTATTCTCCCCTTCATTCGTGCCATCGATACCTAGCTTCTCCGACTGAAATAACCTTCCCTCGTAACCTCGTTCTATTCATCTCCGCAATAGCCTTCAACGCTCCACCCTTTGTTGTATACCGGATGAATGCAAACATGTAAGTATTACCATTTTTTGTTTTCGTGAGAGATAGATATCATTTATACGTCCAGTCCAGTTGAACAAGTGGTACAACTCCCTTTTTGATATATCTACAGGAAGATGATCTACAAAAATAGAGAACGATTCGTTTTCCAAACAACAGTACTCTTCTCAATTCCAAACCCTCATATTTCTACTAAATTGCCTAATTCTACCCCTCCTGGTGTTTTCCACCCATTCTGGCCCTCTCCCCTCTCGCTCTCATTTTTTTTCTCTCTTTCATATATAGTAATAAAGCTTGTTGATGTATATCAGGGTCAATAGCAATGGTCTACACAAGAAGAATATGCATGAAATAAAAGAAAAAAAAGTTATTAAGTTGGGTTAATTAGAAATAGTAATATATACCAAATTAGAAGTTAAACATCAATAATCCTTTCTCCAATAAATCAGGTTTCAGTGTCTGAAATGAATACGTATATTATTTTATCAAATTCATGTATTAAAATAAGAGTTAAATGTAGCATCCAACATTCATTCGTGGTTACCATTTAAGCCATCATATTTTAACCATATTAATTAATCAAATAATCTAAAATCAAACCGCCACAGCTAACATACATAACTCACTTATCACTTGAAATAAAAGATCAAAATCAAATTTAAAATTGAGTATTTAAAAAATTAATAAAAATAAAAAAAAAAGGATAACATGCAAAAATCAAAATAAGCAAAAAAAAGGAGAAGAAGCTCACCACACTTTGCCGAAATGCTGAAGTAAGAAAGACAGAAATTTTGTTTGGTTATAGTTGAGTGACGAAGACTAAGCGCAAAGAAGATGACAGCGTGTACTACAGAAAAAAATCGCGACTAAAATTGGAGGAGGAGGAGGTGGTTTGTGTTGTGATAAGGATGGCAAGGTGGATGTCCATTTATGATGGGCGGTTCAGCATTTTCGAGAAATAATATATTTAATAAGAGTTTGAAAAGTAATCTTATATACGTGTATAAATAGGAGGTTAAGCCTCCGTTAAATACACACTACAATCAATAATAATCTTCTCTCTCTTACTATTTTTTTCGTGGATCTTTTGAATTACAATATACTAGTAAATATATAGATTACTTATATTATAGTAAGATAATTATATTAGTAAATATCAATACTCTACTCTTCTATTTATGCTTCTTTATTTTATATTATATCTTCCTTATTTATTTATTTATTTTACAACACGTTATCAGTACGAGACTCTGATCAAATTTTAGGAAGACTCAGGTAACAAATTTTCATTATGTCGAAACTCTCTCATCTTGAATTTAATGCTCTTGATATATCTGGAAACAACTATTTATCATGGATACTAGATGCTGAAATCCATCTTGATTCAATGGATCTTGGAGATACCATTAAGGCTGAAAATAATGCATCACAGAAGGATAAAGCCAAAGCGATGATCTTCCTTCGTCATCATCTTGACGAAGAATTGAAAAATGAATATCTCACACTAAAAGATCCTACAGATCTGTGGAAAGAACTTGAAGAAAGGTATAATCATCAAGAGACGGTGATACTTCCTCAAGTCCGATATGAATGGACACACTTGCGTCTACAGGATTTTAAATCCATAAGTGAATATAATTCAGCAATGTTTCGAATCACCTCACGAATGAAATTATGTGGGGAAAAGATAACTGATAATGACATGTTAGAGAAAACTTTCTCGACCTTCCATGCCTCGAATGTGCTCCTGTAGCAGCATTATCGAGAAAAATGATTTAAAAAATATTTTGAACTAATTTCTTGCCTTCTTGTTGCTGAACGCAATAATGAGTTGCTCTTAAAAAATCATGAAGCACGCCCAGCTGGCGCCGCCCCATTTTCTGAAACAAATGCAGCAAATCATTACCCCAAAAGAGGTAAATGACAAGGTTTTAGTAAGAAGAAAAATTATGGAAGGAAGAAAAATTATGTTCATAAGAAAGGATCTCACCAGAAGTGGGATAAAGAAAGAAACACTGGGTAAAAAAAATCAACAGAGGATAAGTGTTTCCGTTGTGGTGGAAATGGCCATTGGTCGCGTGCCTGTCGTACCCCAAGGCACCTAGTCGATCTTTATCAAACATCTTTGAAAAATGATGACAAAGGAAAGGAAATGAATTTCATTTCAAATGATGTGATGCACCACTATTTTGTGGTACATTTTATGCTTAATTGAGTGGATTTTATCAACTTTTCTCACACTTATTCAATGAAATGCCATGGTTTTATAAATTCTCCTTAATTTGTGCTTAAGTGTGAAAACATGCTTTTTAGGCCTTAAAATAGCTAAATTTAATTCACTTTAATTTCATTCGATGCCTTGATATGTTTGTTAAGTGATTTCAGAATTAGAAGGCAAAGATTGGATTGAAGGAATGAAGAAAAAGCATGCAAAAATGGAGAACTCATGAAGAAATGAAGGAATCGCTAAGCTGTCAATTCTGACCTCTTCGTACTTAATCGATCATAATTTGAGCTACAGAAGTCCAAATGAGGCGGTTTTAGTTGTGTTGGAAAACTAAAATCTAGGGCTTCAAAATGATATAAAACTTTCCATAGTTTCCTTGCATTTGGTGATGCGTACGCATCATTCCACGCGCACATGTTGCATGATCAACGTGGGCCATTTTGAGCAAATCGTGCCCAGCGATTTCTGTAGCATTTTGGGTCCAATCCAACTCATTTCTGATGCTATTGAACCCAAGGATTGAAAGGAAAATGAACCAAGTAGTCATAGTTTAGTTTTTATCATGTTTTAGGTTAGAATTTTAGAGAGAGAAGCTCTCTCTTCTCTCTAGAATTAGGTTAGATTATATTGAAATCTCTTCTTAGATCTAGATTTTAATTCTTGTTTTCATCTACTTTTCCTTTTAATTTCTTATTGCTACATCTTTACTCCTGTAGTTCCTTTTGTTAATTTCTTATTCTAGTCTTTTTTATGTTCATGCACTTTTGTTTTCTTTAATTTTCATTTAATGCAATTTATGTTTCATGTTTCTTCTTGTTTAATTGATTTTTTGTTATTTCCTTGCTTGAATAGTTGTAGATTTACATTTCTTGCAATTTTATCTTACTTTTCTTTTATGCCTTCCAAGTATTTGATAAAATACTTGGTTGGGTTTTAGTGTAGATTTTTCTCCTCTTGGCTTTGGTTGAGTAATTGGAGACTCTTGAGTTATCAAACTCTTTTGTTGATTGATAATTAGAAGTTGCTAGTTGACTTGAATGCCTGGTGCACGAAATTGTGTATGTCAATGTCAATATTACTATTTCTCACAAATTCGCACAACTAACTAGCAAGTGTACTGGGTCGTCCAAGTAATACCTTACGTGAGTAAGGGTCGAATCCCACGGAGATTGTTGGCTTGAAGCAATCTATGGTTATTTTGTAATTCTTAGTCAGGATATCAATTATATTTATTAGTTTGAATTGCGAAAAATAAAAGAGCATGAAATAAATACTTGTTCTGCAGTAATGGAGAATATGTTGGAGTTTTGGAGATGCTTTGTCTTCTGAATCTCAGCTTTTCTCTTGTACTCCTCTTCACGCACGCAAGGTTCCTCCTATGGCAAGCTGTATGTTGGTAGATCACCGTTGTCAATGGCTACCATCCGTCTTCTTAGTGAAAATGGTCCAGGTGCGCTGTCACTGCACGGCTAATCATCTGTTGGTTCTCACTCATGCTGGAATAGGATCCATTAGTCCTTTTGCGTCTGTCACTACGCCCAACCCTTGTGAGTTTGAAGCCCGTCACAGTCATTCAATCCCTGAATCCTACTCGGAATACCACAGACAAGGTTTAGACTTTCCGGATTCTCAAGAATGCTGCCAATGGATTCTAGCTTATACCACGAAGATTCTGATTAAGGAATCCAAGAGATACTCATTCAATCGGATGTAGAACGGAGGTGGTTGTCAGGCACGCGTTCATAGATTGAGGATGGTGATGAGTGTCACGGATCATCACATCCATCATATTGAAGTGCGAATGAACATCTTAGATAGAAACAAGCGTGTTTGAATGGAAAACAGAAGTAATTGCATTAATTCATCGAGACACAGCAGAGCTCCTCACCCCTAACAATGGAGTTTAGAGACTCATGCCGTCAAAGAGTACAAAGTTCAGATCTAAATGTCATGAGGTCCAAAATAAATCTCTAAAAGTTGTTTAAATACTCAACTAGTAACCTAGGTTTACAGAAAATGAATAAACTATGATAGATGGTGCAGAAATCCACTTCTAGGGCCCACTTGGTGTGTGCTGGGGCTGGGACTTAAGCTTCTCACGTTCCTAGGCTATTTCTGGAGTTAAACGCCAGGTTGTAACCTGTTTCTGGCATTCAACTCCCATTTGTAACCTGTTTCTGGCGTTGAACGCCAGACTACAACATGGAACTGGCGTTGAACGCTAGTTTACGTCATCTATCCTTGAGCAAAGTATAGACTATTATATATTTCTGGAAAGCCCTGGATGTCTACTTTCCAACGCAATTAGAAACGCGCCAATTGGACTCTTGTAGCTCCAGAAAATCCATTTCGAGTGCAGAGAGGTCAGAATCCAACAGCATCAGCAGTCCTTTTTTCAGCCTGAATCAGATTTTTGCTCAGCTCCCTCAATTTCAGCCAGAAAATTCCTGAAATTATAGAAAAACACACAAACTCATAGTAAAGTCCAGAAATACGAATTTTGCCTAGAAACTAATGAAAATAAACTAAAAACTAACTAAAATATACTAAAAACTACATGAAATTAACCCCAAAAAGCGTATAAAATATCCGCTCATCACAACACCAAACTTAAACTGTTGCTTGTCCCCAAGCAACTAGACAAATAAAATAGAATACAAATAAGTCACGAAGCAATAATATCTCAGAGTTTTTGAGTGAAGCTCAGATTCTAATTAGATGAGCGGGACTAGTAGCTTTTTGCTTCCAAACAGTTTTGGCATCTCACTTTATCCATTGAAGCTCAGAATGATTGGTATCTATAGGAACTTAGAATTCAGATAGTGTTATTGATTCTCCTAGTTCAGTATGTTGATTCTTGAACACAGCCACTTTATGAGTCTTGGCCGTGGCCCTAAGCACTTTGTTTTCCAGTATTACCACCGGATACATAAATGCCACAGACACATAATTGGGTGAACCCTTTCAGATTGTGACTCAGCTTTGCTAAAGTCCCCAATTAGAGGAGTCCAGGGTTCTTAAGCACACTCTTCTTTTTGCTTTGGACCTTGACTTTAACCGCTCAGTCTCAAGTTTTCACTTGACACCTTCACGGCACAAGCACATGGTTAGGGACAGCTTAGTTTAGCCGCTTAGGCCAGGATTTGATTCCTTTAGGCCCTTCTATCCACTGATGCTCAAAGCCTTGGATCCTTTTTATTACCCTTGCCTTTTGGTTTTAAGGGCTATTGGCTTTTTCTGCTTGCTTTTTCTTTTTCTTTTATTTTCGCTCTCTTCTTTTTTTTTTTTTCTGCAAGCTTTTGTATTCACTGCTTTTTCTTGGTTCAAGAATCATTTTTTATGATTTTTCAGATTATCAAATAACATTTCTCCTTTTTCATCATTCTTTCTAGAGCCAACATATTTAACATTCATAATCATCAAATTCAAAAGACATATGCACTGTTCAAGCATTCATTCAGAAGATAAAAAGCATTGCCACCACATGTAAATAATTAGAATTTTTCTTATAAAAAACTCGAAAGAAAATTGCCTCCTTATTCTAAAGAAAATCTGCTATTTTATTTATGTTTAATGATGATGAGAAAAATAAATTATAGCTTAATTGGAGATAAAATCAAAATATAGATACTAATTACTACTATTTATATATAACTTCTAAGGTAAAACTCAAATAAGAACAATTATCACAGAGTTAAGGCTAAGATTAGAACTCAACAACCTTGAAGTTGGGAAGTGGATGCCTCTTTAGTCTGTGGAGTGCTTGGCCCTTCAGGAGATAGTTTCTTACGCTTTAATTCCTTCAGTTCACGCCCTTGCTCTTCTTGTTCTCTGAGCAGTTTGCAGAGCATGCTGTTTTGATTTTGCTGTTCTTCCTTTATTTGGTCCATAGCTTCTTGCAACTTAGTAACAGATGCTTCAAGATGTTCCCAATATTCAAATTGAGGGATTTCCGGGAGAAATTCCTGTGCTCTTCTCTTGATAGGGTCATCCTGCACTTGTTGTTTTTCCATTGTGGTTTTAGTGATTGGTTGCTCCACTGAGATATACTTTGTTATTCCTATCCTTACTCCAGCATCTTTGTAGAGCATAGAGATTAAGCTTGGATAAGCCAACCTGGCATCTTTGGAGTTCTTGTTTGCAATTATGTAAAATTCACATGAAATCAGTTGATGAACTTCCACTTCTTTTCCCAACATAATGCAATGGATCATCACTGCTCTTTTAACGGTGACTTCAGAACGGTTGCTAGTGGGTAATATAGAACGCCCAATGAAGTCCAGCCATCCTCTGGCGACTGGTTTGAGATCTTCTCTCTTGAGTTGATTTGGGATGCCCTTGCTGCTAGTGGTCCACCTGGCTCCAGGGATGCATATATCCTCTAGAATCTTATCCAGGCCCTTGTTTGTTCTCATCATTCTCCTATTGAAGGAGTTTGGGTCATCTTTCAGCTGAAGTAGCTTAAAGATCTCCCTGATTTTGTCAGGGTGGATGTGAACAATCTTTCCTCTGACCAAAGTCCGATATTCATAGAGGGCAGTTCCAGATATTCTCTGCCTGTCTGTTTGCCACAGATTAGCGTAGAACTCCTGAACCATATTCCTTCCCACTTTTGTTTCAAGATTAGCTAGGATTTCCCAGTTCCTGTTTCGAATATGCTCTTGGATCTCCGGATATTCATCTTCTTTCAGATCGAACTTGACTTCCGGGATCACTAATCTTAGACCCATTACTTTGTAGTAATGGTCTGAATGTTCTTTGGTTAAGAACTTCCTTTGATTCAAAGTGGTTTTGGAATACTCTCTTTCTTGCCTCTTGGAGTGGGTTATTTTCCTTTAGGAGCCATGATCTTAGTGGGTATGGTTTAGTGATCACAGATAAACACACTAAACTTAGAGGTTTGCTTGTCCTCAAGCAAAAGAAAAGAAAGGAGAGGGATAGAAGGAGAGCTAGGCGCAACTTGTGGAGGAGAGGGGGAGAGGCCGAGCAATATTTAAGGGGTAGGGGGTGGGTTTCGAAAATCATTTGAAAAAGATATGATAGAAAAAGTGATTTGGAAAAGATAAGTATGATATGAAAAGATGTGATTTAAAATTGAAAAGATATGAAAGATATTTGAAAAAGATAAATATGGATTTTGAAAAAGATAATGTGGAGATTTGAAAAAAGATATTG
The DNA here is from genome assembly GCF_059453495.1 of Arachis ipaensis. NCBI lineage: Eukaryota > Viridiplantae > Streptophyta > Magnoliopsida > Fabales > Fabaceae > Arachis > Arachis ipaensis. The sequence continues at coordinate 52,959,664 of NC_142438.1, forward strand.
ATGAGTTGAGAAGATTTTAGAAGGAAAGAGATAGATTTGTTTTGGAGAATTTGAAAAAGAGTTGGATTGGATTGAAAAAAAGGATTTGTGTTTATGGATTAAGATACATTTGATATTTTTGAAAAAGGGTTTTTAGAAATTAGGGTTAAAAGATTTTTGGAATTGAGAGTTTGTAACATGTTTATGCAAGAAATCATGAATTGAAACATGAAAATTAAAATTAAAATAAAAATTGTGAAGTAAAAACGAATTTACCTCCTCCCCACCATCCTGGCATTAAACGCCCAAATGCTGCATGTTTTGGGCATTTAATGCCCAAATGCTGCTTCTCCTGGGCGTTCAACGCCCAGCTGTTGCTTCTTTCTGGCGTTGAACACCAGGAACTCCTTTGTCACTGGGCATTTTTCTGAATGCCCAGAAGGTGCTTCTTTCTGGCGTTCAACGCCCAGAAGATGCTTCTTTCTGGCGTTTAACGCCCAGATGGCTATCCTTACTGGCGTTTTCTTGCCAGTGAGCTCCTTTTTTCTGTTTTGTACTCTGAATCCTTCTGTAGCCCTGTGAACTATGCAATTGATTCTTTACCTTGTTAATATTAAGCTCATGTAATTAAAATGAAAAATAAAATAAAATAAAATAAAATAACAGAAAAAGTTAGTTAATGGCTGGGTTGCCTCCCAGCAAGCGCTTCTTTATTGTCTTTAGGTGGACCTTGCTGAGCTTTTAATCTAGCCTCAGCCTTGAGCACTCTTGCTCAACATTGCCTTCAAGATAGTGCTTGATTCTCTGTCCATTAACAATGAACTTCTTATCAGAATCAATGTCTTGAAGCTCCACATAACCGTATGGTGATACACTTGTAATCACATTTGGTCCCCTCTACCGGGATTTTAGTTTCTCGAGGAATAGCCTGAGCCTAGAGTTAAACAACAGAACCTTTTGTCCTGGTTCAAAGATTCTAGATGACAGCTTTCTGTCAGGCCACCTTTTTTATTTCTCTTTATAAAGCTTGGCATTTTCGAAAGCAGTGAATCTGAATTCCTCTAGCTCATTCAGCTGGAGCAATCTTTTTTCTCCAGCTAATTTGGCATCAAATTTTAGGAATCTGGTTGCCCAATAGGCCTTATGTTCCAGTTCCACGGGCAGGTGACAAGCCTTACCATACACAAGTTGGTATGGAGAGGTCCCTATAGGAGTCTTGAATGCTGTTCTGTAAGCCCACAGAGCATCATCCAAGCTTCGTGCCCAATCCTTTCTACGGGTACTTACAGTCCGTTCCAGGATTCTTTTTAGTTCTCTGTTAGAAACTTCAGCTTGCCCATTTGTCTGTGGATGATATGGAGTCGCCACCTTGTGGCGAATCCCGTACCGGACCATGGCAGAGTAAGGCTGTTTGTTGCAGAAGTGAGTGCCCCCATCACTGATTAGTACCCTAGGGACACCAAACCTGCTGAAGATGTGTTTCTGGAGGAACTTCAGCACTGTTTTAGTATCATTGGTGGGTGTGGCAACGGCCTCTACCCATTTTGATACATAGTCGACTGCCACCAGAATATAAGTGTTTGAGTATGATGGTAGGAAAGGTCCCATGAAGTCAATTCCCCACACGTCAAATAACTCAATCTCCAAGATTCCTTGTTGAGGCATGGCAGAACCATGAGGCAGATTACCAGCTCTTTGGCAACTGTCACAGTTACGTACAAACTCTCGGAAATCTCTATAGAGTGTAAGCCAGTAGAAGCCACATTGGAGGACCTTGGTGGCTGTTCGCTCACCTCCGAAATGGCCTCCATATTGTGATCCATGGCAATGCCATAAGATCCTCTATGCTTCTTCTCTAGGCACACACCTACAGATTATTCCGTCTACACATCTCTTAAAGAGATAGGGTTCATCCCACAAGTAGTACTTTGCATCAGTAATTAATTTTTTCTTTTGTTGCCTGCTGTACTCCTTGGGTATGAACCTTGCAGCTTTATAGTTTGTAATGTCTACAAACCATGGTGTTTCCTGAATGGCAAACAAATGCTCATCCAGAAAGGTTTTAGAGATTCTTCTCTAGGCACACACCTACAGATTATTCCGTCTGCACATCTCTTAAAGAGATAGGGTTCATCCCACAAGTAGTACTTTGCATCAGTAATTAATTTTTTTCTTTTGTTGCCTGCTGTACTCCTTGGGTATGAACCTTGCAGCTTTATAGTTTGTAATGTCTGCAAACCATGGTGTTTCCTGAATGGCAAACAAATGCTCATGCAGAAAGGTTTTAGAGATCTCAATAGAGGGAAAGGACGCCCCTTCTACTGGCTCTATCCAGGACAGATGGTCAGCCACTTGGTCTTCTGTCCCTTTTCTGTCTCTTATTTCTATATCAAACTCCTGCAGAAGCAACACCCATCTTATGAGCCTGGATTTTGAATCCTGCTTTGTGAGTAGATATTTAAGAGCAGCATGGTCAGTGTACACAATCACTTTGGATCCTACTAAGTATGATCTAAACTTGTCAATGGCATAAACCACTGCAAGCAATTCTTTTTCTGTGGTTGTGTAGTTTTTTTGGGCATCATTTAAAACGCGTCTAGCATAATAAATAACATGCAGAAGCTTGTCATGTCTCTGCCCCAGTACTGCACCAATGGCATGGTCACTGGCATCACACATTAGTTCAAATGGTAATGTCCAGTTTGGTGCAGAGATAACTGGTGCTGTGACCAGCTTAGCTTTTAGAGCTTCAAACGTCTGCAGGCACTCTGTGTCAAACACAAATGGCATGTCAGCAGCTAGCAGATTGCTCAGAGGTTTTACAATTTTTGAAAAATCCTTTATAAACCTCCTGTAGAATCATGCATGCCCCAGAAAGCTTTTGATTGCCTTAACATTAGCAGGTGGTGGTAATTTTTCAATTACTTTCACTTTAGCTTGATCCACCTCTATTCCCTTGTTTGAAATTTTATGCCCAAGGACAATCCCTTCAGTCACCATAAAGTGACATTTTTCCCAGTTTAAAACTAGGTTGGTCTCTTGGTATCTTTTCAGAACAAGTGTTAGGTGATCAAGACAGGAGCTGGATGAGTCTCCATATACTGAGAAGTCATCCATGAAGACTTCCAGAAATTTTTCCACCATATCAGAGAAAATAGAGAGCATGCATCTCTGAAAGGTTGCAGGTGCATTACACAGCCCAAATGGCATCCTTCTGTAAGCAAACACTCCATATGGACATGTGAATGCTGTTTTCTCTTGATCCTGGAGATCTACTGCAATTTGGTTGTAGCCTGAATAGCCATCCAAAAAGCAGTAATAATCATGACCTACTAATCTTTCTAGCATCTGGTCTATGAATGGTAAAGGAAAATGATCCTTTCTGGTGGCTGTATTGAGCCTTCTGTAGTCAATACACATGCGCCACCCTGTAACTGTTCTTGTAGGAACCAGTTCATTTTTTTCATTATGAACCACTGTCATGCCTCCCTTTTTGGGGACAACTTGGACAGGGCTCACCCAGGGGCTATCAGAAATAGGATAAATAATCCCAGCCTCCAGTAATTTGGTGACCTCTTTCTGCACCACTTTCTTCATGGCTGGATTTAGTCGCCTCTGTGGTTGAACCACTGGCTTATCATTATCCTCCAATAAGATCTTGTGCATGCATCTAGCTGGGCTTATGCCCTTAAGGTCACCTATGGACCACCCAAGAGCTGTCTTGTATGTCCTTAGCACTTGAATTAGTGCTTCCTCTTCCTGTGGATTTAAAGCAGAGCTTATGATCACTGGAAAAGTGTCACCTTCTCCTAGAAATGCATATTTCAGGGATGGTGGTAATGGTTTGAGCTCGGGTTTAGGAGGTTTTTCCTCTTCCTGAGGAAGTTTCAGAGGCTTTTTCAATTCCTCTGAATCCTCTAGATCAGGCGGAACATCTTTAAAGATGTTTTCCAGCTCTGATTCGAGACTCTCATCCATGTTGATCTCCTCCACCAGAGAGTCAATAAGATCAACTTTCATGCAGTCTTTTGGTGTGTCTGGATGCTGCATGGCCTTGACAGCATTCAACTTAAACTCATCCTCATTGACTCTCAGGGTTACTTCCCCCTTTTGGACATCAATGAGAGTTCGTCCAGTTGCTAGGAAAGGTCTTCCTAGAATGAGAGTAGCACTCTTGTGCTCCTCTATTTCCAACACTACAAAGTCAGTAGGAAAGGCGAATGGCCCAACCCTGACAATCATGTCCTCAATCACGCCTGATGGGTATTTAATGGAGCCATCAGCAAGTTGGAGACATATCCGGGTTGGTTTAACTTCTTCAGTTAAACCAAGCTTTCTGATAGTGGATGCAAGTATTAAGTTGATGCTTGCCCCAAGATCACATAAAGCTGTCTTGGTGCAATTACCCTCTAAGGTGCATGGTATCAGAAAGCTCCCTGGATCTTTAAGCTTTTCTGGAAAGCTTTTCAGAATGACTGCACTGCATTCTTCAGTGAGGAGAACTCTTTCAGTTTCTCTCCAATCCTTCTTATGACTCAAGATCTCCTTTATGAACTTGGCATAAGAAGGTATTTGCTCAAGTGCCTCTATAAATGGAATCTTTATTTCAAGAGTCCTGAGATAATCTGCAAAGCGAGCAAATTGCTTATCCTGCTCCTCTTGGCGGAGTTTTTGAGGATAAGGTATCTTGGCTTTATATTCCTCAACCTTAGTTGCTGCAGGTTTATTTTCTACAGAGGTGGTTGGAGAAGCCTTTTTAGAGGGGTTGTTATCAGCACTTGTGTGTGTCTGATCCCTCACTGGCATTTGAATGCCAGGGTTAGAAGCTGAAATGGCGTTGGACGCCAACTCTTTACTTGTTCCTGGCATTTGAACGCCAGAACTGAGCTTCCATTGGGTGTTTGACACCAAATCCTTGCCTGTTTCTAGTGTTTGAGCGCCAGAGTTATTCCTCTCTGGGCTCTTACTGTCCTCAGAGGGATTTTGGGTAGCAGTTTGTTCTTTTCTTGGCTTCCTGCTGCCTTAAAGTGAGGTATTTAATGTTTTCTCACTTCTTAATTGAACTGCTTGGCACTCTTCTGTTATTTGTTTTGATAACTATTTTTCTATTTGCTTCAACTGTACCTCCATATTTATATTAGCCATTCTTGTGTCTTGTAGTATCTCCTTGAATTCGGCCAGCTGTTTTGTTAGAAAGTCTAATTGCTTATTGAATTCAGTAATTTGTTCTGTAGGACTGAGTTCAGCAGTTACTGTTTTAGCCTCTTCTTTCATGGAAGATTCACTATTTAGGTACAGATGCTGATTTCTGGCAACTGTATCAATAAGCTCTTGAGCCTCTTCAATTGTCTTTCTCATGTGTATAGATCCACCAGCTAAGTGATCTAGAGAAATTTGAGCTTTCTCTGTAAGCCCATAATAGAAGATGTCTAACTGCACCCATTCTGAAAACATTTCAGAGGGGCATTTTCTTAGCATCTCTTTGTATCTCTCCCAGGCATCATAAAGAGATTCATTATCTCCTTGTTTAAAGCCTTGGATGTCCAGCCTTAGCTGTGTCATCCGTTTTGGAGAAAAGTATTGATTCAGGAATTTTTCTGACAGCTGTTTCCATGTCCTTATGCTTGCCTTAGGTTGGTTATTTAACCACCTCTTAGCTTGGTCTTTTACAGAAAATAGAAACAGTAATAATCTGTAGACATCCTGATCTACTTCCTTATCATGTACTGTGTCAACAATCTGTAAAAACTGTGCCAAAAACTCTGTAGGTTCTTCCTGAGGAAGACCGGAATACTGGCAACTTTGCTACACCATGATAATGAGCTGAGGATTCAACTCAAAGCTACTGACTCCAATGGAGGGTATACAGATACTACTCCCATATGAAGCAGAAGTGGGGTTGGCATATGACCCCAGAGTCCTTCTGGACTGTTCAATTCCACTTAGATCCATGATGGAGAAAAGGGAATTGATATGAATAGCAAATAGAATATATTTTTATTTTTTTTCTTTTGTAAAAGGGGAACAAATAAATAATAAAAGAAAAGAGAATAAAATAGTTTGAAATTAAATATAGAATTCGAAAATTAAGAACAAAAAATTTAAGACTAAAATAATTACTTAATTAAGAAGATTTGAAAAATTTTTGATAAAGATTTGAATTTTGAAATTTTAAAACTAAGATAAGATAAAAAAAAATTTAAAATAAAATCTGAATTTTTTAAAAGGAAAATTCGAAAAATCAATTAAAATAAAGAAAAAAGATATTTTTGAATTCAATGAGGAAAGAGAAAAACAATAAAAAGACACAAAACTTAAAATTTTTAGATCTAATGCTCCTTATTTTTGAAAATTTTGGAGGGAAATACCAAGGAACACCAAACTTAAAAATTTTAAGATCAAAACACAAGGAAGACTCAAGAACACTTTGAAGACTAACAAGAACATGAAGATAGAACACCAAACTTAAAATTTTTAGAAAACCAAAACAAAATTTTCGAAAACTAAAGAAAAATCAACAAAAAAAATACCAAACTTAAAGTTTGGCACAAGATTTATTCAAAGAAAAATTAATTTTGAAAAAGTTTTTAAAAAGAAAATAGCCAATTACCAAGAACATAAGCATCACGCTCTAGCCAATTGAGCTATAAATTTAAAGTGTTTTAACAAGGTATTTAATAAATAAATTTTTTTTAGATACTAATAATTCGAAAATGCACAAGAAAAACAAGAAAAATCACAAAACAAGAAAAACTAAAGATCAAACAAAGAAAATAAACAAGAACAACTTGAAGATTAAGAAAGAACAATGAACACAATTTTGAAAATTTAAAAGAAAATAAAAACATGCAATTGACACCAAACTTAAAATATGAAACTAAACTCAAACAGAAAAACTCAATTATTAGTTTATAAAAATTTTTCGAAAAATTTAAAAAGAGAAAATAAGGATTTAAAAAAGAAAATTTCAACCAAAAACAATAATGTAAGACTCTAAACCAAAAAGAAAAAAATTTTCCTAATCTAAGCAACAAAATAAACCGTCAGTTGTCCAAACTCGAACAATCTCCGGCGACGGCGCCAAAAACTTGGTGCACGAAATTGTGTATGTCAATGTCAATATTACTATTTCTCACAAATTCGCACAACTAACTAGCAAGTGCACTGGGTCGTCCAAGTAATACCTTACGTGAGTAAGGGTCGAATCCCACGGAGATTGTTGGCTTGAAGCAATCTATGGTTATTTTGTAATTCTTAGTCAGGATATCAATTATATTTATCAGTTTGAATTGCGAAAAATAAAAGAGCATGAAATAAATACTTGTTCTGCAGTAATGGAGAATATGTTGGAGTTTTGGAGATGCTTTGTCTTCTGAATCTCAGCTTTTCTCTTGTACTCCTCTTCACGCACGCAAGGTTCCTCCTATGGCAAGTTGTATGTTGGTGGATCACCGTTGTCAATGGCTACCATCCGTCCTCTCAGTGAAAATGGTCCAGGTGCGCTGTCACCGCATGGCTAATCATCTGTTGGTTCTCACTCATGTTGGAATAGGATCCATTGGTCCTTTTGCGTTTGTCACTACGCCCAACCCTTGTAAGTTTGAAGCCCGTCACAGTCATTCAATCCCTGAATCCTACTCGGAATACCACAGACAAGGTTTAGACTTTCCGGATTCTCAAGAATGCTGCCAATGGATTCTAGCTTATACCACGAAGATTCTGATTAAGGAATCCAAGAGATACTCATTCAATCGGATGTAGAACGGAGGTGGTTGTCAGGCACGCGTTCATAGATTGAGGATGGTGATGAGTGTCACGGATCATCACATCCATCATATTGAAGTGCGAATGAACATCTTAGATAGAAACAAGCGTGTTTGAATGGAAAACAGAAGTAATTGCATTAATTCATCGAGACACAGCAGAGCTCCTCACCCCCAACAATGGAGTTTAGAGACTCATGCCGTCAAAGAGTACAAAGTTCAGATCTAAATATCATGAGGTCCAAAATAAATCTCTAAAAGTTGTTTAAATACTCAACTAGTAACCTAGGTTTACAGAAAATGAATAAACTATGATAAATGGTGCAGAAATCCACTTCTGGGGCCCACTTGGTGTGTGCTGGGGCTGGGACTTAAGCTTCTCACATGTCTAGGCTGTTTCTGGAGTTAAACGCCAGGTTGTAACCTGTTTCTGGCATTCAACTCCCATTTGTAACCTGTTTCTGGCGCTGAACGCCAGACTGCAACATGGAACTGGCATTGAACGCCAGTTTACATCATCTATCTCTGAGCAAAGTATGGACTATTATATATTTCTGGAAAGCCCTAGATGTCTACTTTCCAACGCAATTGGAAGAGCGCCAATTGGACTCTTGTAGCTCCAGAAAATCCATTTCGAGTGCAGAGAGGTCAGAATCCAACAGCATCAGCAGTCCTTTTTTCAACCTGAATCAGATTTTTGCTCAGCTCCCTTAATTTTCAGCCAGAAAATACCTGAAATTACAGAAAAATACACAAACTCATAGTAAAGTCCAGAAATATGAATTTTACCTAGAAACTAATGAAAATAAACTAAAAACTAACTAAAACATACTAAAAACTACATGAAATTAACCCCAAAAAGCGTATAAAATATCCGCTCATCAATGCCACTAAAGCTAGTCTTTCACTATGATTTGACTAGGACTTGTGGACTCAAGTCGATTATATCCACTTGACTTTCCTTCATAGTTAGAGGTTAACTAAGTGGAGCAATGGACAATTCTTGTCACAATTGATGATGATGATGAGGATAGGACTTCTAGTTTTCATTCCTTGCCAAGAGCTTTCTTAGTTATTAGCTTATTTCTTTTGCTATTTACATTTCTTGTTTCTTATTACAAAAACCCCAAAACATTCCTTCATAGCCAATAATAATGCACTTTATTGTAATTCCTAGGGAGAACGACCCGGGATTAATACTCTCGGTTATTTTTATTGGGGTTTGTACTTGTGACAAACAAAGTTTTTATGTGAGGATTGTTTGTTGGTTTAGAAACTATACTTCCAACAAGATTTCAATTGTGAAATTCTATACCATCAAATTTCCCCTCATCATGATGCTGAAAATTTCACCACTCATTATGATGTATCTGATTTCTTTGAGGATCCTGAAGGAAATATTGACCATTTGATCAATGATAGAATAGTTTAGTATGTAGATTGTTAAGTATTCATGTAAATAAATAATTGTTAAGTTTTATTTTCTATGCATCTGAATTTCAAGTATGATGTATAATAAAATATTTATGAATTTCAAAATTACTAAATGTGTCAAGTTCTAAAATAATAATAATAAAATTTTAGTATATGATACTATATACAGTATTCTTAGAAAAATAATTCCAATCAAGAATTCAATTTGACTGTGCATATACTACTACTCATTTTATTATTATTATTTGTCTTTGAAGAAAATGACAATGATATATAATGAAGATGTATGCCTTGCGGATAGTTCAAGTTCGCACACCATTCTCAAAAGTAATATATACTTTACCCATCTTGTGCCAAAAGAAGAATATGTTAATGCTATTATTGACTCAGACAATGTGATAGAAGGCTCTGGAAGAGCTATAATTTTGTTTTCTGGAGGAACAAAATTCATAATAAATAATGCACTATTGTCTACTAAGTCTCTAACGAACTTATTGAGTTTCAAAGATATTCACCCGAATGGATATCATATTGAAATCATGAATGAGAGAAATCATGAGTATTTATGTATCACAACTCATGATTTAAATAAAAAGGTTATATTAGAAAAGTTATCCTCACTTTCATCTGGGTTATATTATACCAAAATTAGTGCAATTGAATCACAAGACATTGTAAACCAGAAGTTTACTAACCCAAATGAATTCATAACTTGGCATGATCGATTGGGTCATCCGGGAATAACCATGATGCAGAGAATTATTGAAAACTCCCATGGACATTCACTAAAGAACTAGAAGATTCTTAAATCTAGTGAATTTTGTTGTGCTGCATGTTCTCAGGAAAAGTTAATTTTAAGGCCATCACCAGTAAAGATTGGATTTGAATCCCCTGAATTCCTAGAAAGGATTCAAGGCAATATATGTGGACTTATTCATCCACCGTGTGGATCTTTTAGATATTTTATGGTCCTAATAGACGCATCTTCGAGATGGTCACATGTGTGCTTATTGTCTTCTCACAACCTGACGTTTGCGAGATTACTTGCTCAAATTAATCACTTATTAAATGCCTCCAATTAATTGCTAGACCCTTACTTATGAGAACAAAACCAAACCTCGGCTTGGGACATGCAATTTTACATGCGGCAGCACTTATTCGTATGAGGCCAACAAGTTACCATTAGTTCTCTCCTATGCAATTAGCTTTTGGCCAGCAGCCAAATGTTTCCTATTTAAGAATATTCGGGTGTGCAATATATGTTCCTATTGCACTACCTTCTCGCACCAAAATGGGACCCCAAAGAAAATTAGGGATATATGTTGGATATGATTCTTCCTCTATAATAAGGTATCTTGAGATACAAACTGGGGATGTATTTAAAGCCCGATTTGCGGATTTTCATTTTGATGAAACAAAATTTCCAACATTAGGGGGAGAGAGTAAGCTTCCTGGAAAGAAACTTAATTGGAATGCATCATCATTGATGCATTTTGATCCTCGATCAGGGCAATGTGAACTAGAAGTTTAAAAGATTATACATTTGCAAAGAATAGCAAATGAATTGCCTGATGCCTTTTCTGATACAAAGAGGATAACCAAATCTTATATACCGGTAAAAAATGTTCCAATTCGAATTGATGTCCCAGTTGGACAAGTGGCCACTAAAACAAATTCACGCTAGAAGCGTGGTAGACCTATTGGTTCCAAAGATAAAAATCCTCGAAAAAGAAAAGAGATAAATATTATTCCTGTTGAAAAAGACATAGTAAAGACACCTGTAGTTGCCCAAAATTCTGATATAGTTTTAACGCCAAAAGACGTTCAGGTACCTGAAAATTGAGAAAATGACAAGATCTTGATAAATTATGTCTTTACAGGAGAAAAATGGGATCGAAATAAGACAATTGTCGATTAAATATTTGCATATAATGTGGCATTGAATATCATGCATGAAAATAAGGATCTTGAGCCAAGAACAGTCGAAGAATGTCGACAAAGAAATGATTGGCCAAAATGGGAAGAAGCCATGAAGGATGAGTTAAACTCACTTGCAAAACGTGAAGTCTTTGGACCTGTAGTCCGTACACCAGAAGATGTAAAACCTGTTGAATACCGATGGGTATTTGTGAGAAAACAAAATGAGAAAAATAAAGTTGTACGCTACAAAGCTCGGCTTGTGGCACAAGGTTTTTTACAAAGGCCCGGTATAGATTATGAAGAAACATATTCCCCTGTAGTGGATGCAAACATTGCATTATTTGGTCAGTTTATCCGCATACCATAAAATACATATGCACCTAATGGATGTGGTAACAGCCTATTTATACGGATCATTAGATCGTGATATCTATATGAAAGTCCCTGAAGGACTAAAGATATCTAAACCACCCAATGAATATTCACAGGGGTTATACTCAGTCAAATTGCAAAGATCTTTATATGGTCTAAAGCAATCTGGACGAATGTGGTATAATCGTCTTACTGAGTATCTGACCAAAAACGGATTCAAGGATGATGATATTTACCCATGTGTTTTTATAAAGAAATCTACATCTGGATTCATTATAATTGCTGTATACGTTGATGATTTAAATATCATTGGAACTCATGAAGAGATTCCAACAATTATAAAAACTCTAAAAGAAGAGTTTGAGATGAAAGGTCTTGGAAAGACTAAATTTTGTCTCGGCTTGCAGATCGAGCATACAAAAAATGGGATCTTTATTCATCAAACAATATACAAAAAAAGATCTTGAAGAGATTCTATATGGATAAGTCACATCCATTAAATACCCCAATGATAGTAAGGTCTTTGGATGTGAAAAATTATCAATTTTGTCCTAAAGAAGAAACTAAAGATATCCTTGGTCTTGAAGTACCATATCTTAGTATCATTGGAGCACTAATGTATCTTGCTAATAATATAAGATCCGATATATCATTTGCTGTGAATTTACTAGCAAAATATAATTCCTCTCCAACCAGAAGACATTAGAATGGAATCAAACAAATCTTTCGATATCTTCATGGAATGGTTGATATGGGATTGTTTTATCCCTATGGATCCAAGTCACAATTAGTTGGTTATGCAGATGCTGGATACTTGTCTGATCCACATAAAGAGAGATCTCAAACAGGATACCTATTCACATATGGTAGTACAGCTATATCATGGAGGTCCACGAAATAGACGATTGCAGCAACATCCTTTAATCATGCTGAAATACTAGCGATACATGAAGCTAGTCGCGAGTGTTTTTGGCTCAGGGAGTTTGATCTAATATATTCTGTCATCATGCGGACCGATTGATCATAAGATAGCTCCAACTGTCCTGTTTGAGGATAATACAGCATGCATTGCTCAACTTAAGGGTGGATATATCAAAGGTGATAGAACAAAGCATATTTCTCCTAAATTTTTCTTCACTTACGATCTTCAAAATCAAGGGACAATTGATGTCCAACAGATCCGTTCAAGCGATAATCTGGCAGATTTATTCACAAAGTCACTTCCAAAATCCTCCTTTGAAAAATTGGTACATCAGATTGGGATGCGCCGATTTTGAGATGTTCAATGATGTCGACAAGAGGGGGAGACTGTATGCTTTTTTCCTTGGTTAGGTTTTTTTTTCCATTAGGTTTTTCTTCACAAGGTTTTTAATGAGGCAGTCCCCATCGCAAAGGATAGTGTACTCTTTTTCCTTCACTGAAGTTTTTTCCCATTAGATTTTTCTTTAGTAAGGTTTTAACGAGACATAATCCTAAATGGACATTCAAGGGGAGTGTTGTGATAAGGATGGCAAGATAGATGCCCATTTATGATGGGCAGTCCAGCATTCTCAAGAAAGAATATATTTAATAAGGGTTTGAAAAGTAATCCTATATACGTATATAAATAGGAGGTTAAGCCTCCGTTAAATACACACTACAATCAATAATAATCTTCTCTCTCTTACTATTTTTCTCTGTGGATCTTTTGAATTACAAAATACTAGTAAATATCAATACTCCACTCTTCTATTTATGCTTCTTTATTTTATATTATATCTTTCTTATTTATTTATTTATTTTACAACAGTTTGGTGCCTGTGGCTCCGGGGATTAGGATGTGAGGAGCACGTGATAAGAGTGAGAGTGAGATTGATTTTTTAATTTTTGTATTTTTTAATTTATATACGTATAAAAATATAATATACATCTAACATAGTTATTATTTTAACGTTTATCTAACATAGTTGGGTACACATATACAATAACTAATAAAGGTGAAATTATTAGAGCTTTTTTTTTAAATAAATATTTTAATTATTTTATTTACTGAAATAAGTATTTTGGACGCTATTTACGTTTTTAGGTCTCATTACATATGTCGTTTTCAGTGTAAACGAGATACAATGAGATAAGACATATACAACAATGAACGTATTACGGGTGCACACGTATAACAAAAATGAGATATGTGTATAATCATCTAGTTTTTACTGTAAACAAAATATGTATGTGCGGTGCCTATATATGCAACTCGTTATAAAATTGTATTAATAATTTGATTTGGATCAATTTAAAAAGTAAAAATTGATATATTTTGTTACTAACTTACTATTTTGATTCTGGTCTAATCTAATTGTTCGTGTTTTTTTTACGTGAATTGTATTTTTCCACTAATCTAAAATGAGTAATTTAAAACTGTTCATTTAAAATCAGCACAATATTTTTTTAGAAACCAACGCATTTGAATTAGTACGGAAAAAGAGTACATAAAAAAATCATTTTTGTCCCCTACATTTGGGGTAAGTTCTATTTGTGTTCCTAACATTTAAATCGTCCTATTTATATCCCTAACATTTGTAAAAGTGATTCAATATTATCCTATCGTCAATTACACATCATGAACTTTAGTTGGTGTTCTGGAAATCTCTTCTTGAAGTTAGAATATAAATGTCTGGACAGAACCGATGATTCACCCCGGATAATAGCTCATCAAAAGTTGAAACTAATCCCTACAACATTTACATAATTCACTTTTTTTAGGGACATAATTGAATCTGAACACAAATAGTGAGTCTAATATTGAAATCGAACACATCCAAATGAGACTTAATTGAGGATGAATACATCCAAGTGAGAATAATTAAAAAATACAATTTGATCTGTTAGTATAATTGATGACAGGATAACATTGAATCACTTTTATAAACGTTAAGGATACAAATATGACGATTTAAATGTTAAGAATATAAATAAAACTTACCCAAAATATTGGAAACAAAAATGATACTTTACTCAATTTGAAAAAAAGGAAAAAAAAATGAACTTGTACGTATTAAGGTTCCATAATAAAAAAGAACGCGATAATTATGCCAACTTCTAAAAATTAAAAGTTGAAAAGTTACTAAATTGAAAGAATTGGAAGGTTGATGGAAAATAAATAAAATAGAAAAAAAATGAAAAGAGATAACTATGATAATTATACATACTCTTAAAAATTAAAAGATGGAAAATTCTTAAATTAAAGAATCATGAGATTGATAGAGATAAATTGATACAGATAAATAAAATAAAAAAGAGTGGAGAGATACCACTTATTTTAAAAAATGGGAAAAAATAAAAATCACTTGTTTTTTTAGAACTCATTGCTCAAAGATATCTTTCCATTTAATTCCTTCCACCAACCTTTTTGTTTTTTTACTATTAATTAGATTAAAACAATTCAAATTGAAAACGTTCCATAAAATTAAATTATATTAAATATGTAATATAAACATGTTAAGATATTAGTAAGTAGTAACTGCACACTAAAAAATTAGATTAATTTAAAAAATAAAAATTAAATTAATATTATTTCAATCATAAATTTTTTTTATAATAATAAACATATTTTGTTTATACGGTAAATGAGATATATGTATTTTTTTTAAGAAGAAGCTATAAAAAATGCACACAAATAATTGTTGTTGACAAAAATGCCTTCAAATAATTTAAATAATGCGACAAAAATGCTTAACATTAAATATGTATTTTCAAAAAATGCTTTAAAGATTGAATTTTGATGTGGCTTTTTACAAGTATAATTAGAAAAATGAGATATTTGTATCTTTAAATTTGGTAATTTTTTACTATAATATATATATATATATATATATATATATATATATATATATATATATATATTGTGACTTTTTTGTTAACAACCAATAATACTCTTAAAAAATTGCAAAAAAAAAATATATGACACTGCAAAATTAAACCAAATAAAATTGTGGCTTATCTTATTTACATTGTAAACGAAATATATTTATAATTATCTTATTTTTACTGTAAACGAGATAAATAAAATTACATAAATTGATAAATATCTCCTAAATAATATATATTAATAAATAAAATATTTAATTTATTTATATAAAAAAATTAGCCTCGAGATTAGTTATCTCTCATTATATATTTTTCTTGAATTATTGTAACTTAGTTATCAAATATTCTAAATAAATGTAATATGAAAATTATTGAAGGTAAACAAATTTAAAATCAGTTGGAATTATAAATGAAATCATTTAAGAAAAATATATTATCAAATCATACAAATTTATAAAAATCACTAATAGAAGTGAGTTGAGGATGAACTTATTTTACAAAAACATCATTCAAAATATTTTGGTCTACAAATAGAATACTTTAATACGTCGTGTGCATATTAGGTGAGATAACTAACTCGGAATTTTAAAATTTTTAATGTTTAAAGTAAGAATCGAACCTTTGATAAATTAGTAAATGGTGGACGAATTTCCTCTCAACCACTCTTCAAATTTCTCATAATATACCTTAAAAAGAAAAATTCATTTTTTACTGTTGTTTAATATTTTTCCTCTTTAATTTGTTACACAAACTTTTTTATTTTTGTAAAGAAAAAAAAAAAAAAAAAAAAGAAGAAGAAGAAGAAAAAAGAGCACATCCTGGGTATGTATTCATTGTAGCCTTGTAGGGCCTGGTTGTCTCCAAAGAAAGATTCCTGGAATTGTGAATCGTTGGATGAAGAAAACGTGTCATAGGTCTAAGTAATTTGGATTGGCAATGATTGATTTATGAGCCACGAAACAAACACAAAACATAGAGCCCACTGAATTGGAGACTGCATTTCCATAGCCTTCGTTTTTCCATGAAAATGACGTCGTTCATAGCCCCACTCCCATATCTATTTGTCGTTACACTACCAGATTGCAATTATATCCCTCAAGTTATTAATTTTATGACAAGATGTACTCATTTATCATTTTCTTTTATTTTTTCTTTTTCATTTTACGAGGAAAAAAAACATTTCAATTAGCTGGATCATCTGAGCTTTTCATTTTAGGTTTATTGCACAATTATAAACAATTATAAATTATTAGTCTTCTAGTTCTCTATTCATCCTAATAATGATTTTATTTAAATCATATTGATGACTTTTCTTGATTTAAAATTTACATGTATGTATTTTTGTGGATAATTAAATCTAGTTTATATGCTTGTTTTGAATTGAGTTTGTTTGTTTGTCGTCATCATTAAATAATTTCGGTGCATTCTATATTTAAATAAGGTGCACTTGGTCTATGTTTATTTTGATTTGAGTTTGTTTGTGTGTTATTATCGTTGAGTAATTTCGGTGCATTATGGATTCGAACTGTTATACGTATAAAAAGAAGACGCGATGATGATAAGAATGGAAGAGGAAGAAAAGAAATGAGGAAATCGAAGAAATTCAAATGAGAAAAGAAAGATGAGGAAAAGGAGGAGATGAAACGGGTGTGAAGATGGTGATGATAATGATAATGAAAGAGAAAGATGAGAAAAATGAGGAGGAGAAAAAGAGAAAGAAACAGCAACAATAACAGGAGTGAAGAAGAAGAAGGAGGAGGAGGAGGTGCAGCAGCAACACGACGACGACAATAATAAAAAAGAAAGATGTGGAAAAAGGAGGAGAAAAAGAAGTAGCGACAACAACAGAAAGATGAAAAAAAAGAAAGAGGAGAAGAATAAGCAATAACAATAAGAGGGATAAAAAAAAGAAGATGCAGCGCAATAACATAGTTAAAGAAGAGCGCACGTAAATTTAAAAATTCTTAGTATTTGATTAGATTTGGTTAAGTATTTTATTTGGTTGTAGAACTTTATTGTCTAGAAAAATGTTTTTCACCAAAATTGAATTAAAATAAGCAAGGCAAGTAAAATATGATAGCAAATGTAAAATGTAAATGTAATTGGGTAGTTATGGAAGGTAGTTTATCTGGTATTGCTAATGTTCTGAAAATTGGATCAGTCATCGAACTGTTCTAGTTACTGATTTATTAGTTTATTAATCTAACCAGTTCAAATATAGTCCAATAAAAAAATTATTTTATATTAAAATAATAAATAAATTATAAATAAACACTCAAAAAATATAATTATAATCTAATATAAATTTTAAAATATCTTCTAAATTTAAAATACTACATAAAATATCATCAACTAAAAGTAAACATCATAAATATATGCTAATATAAACATAAATCAAAAGTAAAAAATCAAATAAAATTTATATTTTTATAACTATAACACAAGAGTTAAATAAAAAATAAAGTAATCAAATATGAAGATTTATATACGTAAATAAAATTCATAATATTATATATTTTATATTATAGAATAATACAAAATAATCACGCACAAAAATTATTAATTTAATGGTATCTTAATTTGTTTTTATTCATTTGCAAAATAATTATATTTATATCTTTTTAATTTTTAATACGTGTGTTTTTATTTCATCAGCAAAATATGTATTTGTAATGATATATTATCATAAACCAAAAAAAAATGTAAGACAAGTTCTACGGAAAAAAATAAGAATGTAGCAATGTGTTGGGCCAAAAGCCCAATTACTATATCTGAATTGTGATAACCCTAATCTTTTTTTGTTAAAACTTTAAACATTCGTATTTCTTCAATATGACCCTACTTTACCATAACAGCCGCACACACCCAAAAAATGCATCGCAGCCTCCATTTTTTTCCATTTTAGTGGGCACTTTCTTCATCTTGAATACTTATTCTTCTTCAACAGAGGTGCCAACATCGCTTCTACTTCTTCAAGTAGCGGCAAGCCATTAACAACACTCAACAAAATTACTCTCTCTCTCTCTCTCTCTCTCAAAAGACTGAACCAAGAAAAGGACGGAAGACAACACACTCTAACTTAGGCTTTTGTTTATTTTAAAATATTAAAGATTAAAATATGAAAGGGACGAAGCTGGAGGCACGACTGTATGATGGTGGGACGGTGGTGGTGAGAATTGAGAAGAACGTAGGTGAGAAGGGTTCAGAATTTGTCTTTTTTTTTTTTTTTTCTTTTAGAGAGGGAAGAGAGGATGAAGGTGAGGACTGAGGAGGGGTGAGAGGGTCTGAGTTTTTTTTTTTATTTTCTATTTTTGTTTTCAAAGAACTCAAAAACGATGCAGTTTAAAGTAGTATCGAGAAAACTGGTCGAGTTCTAGTTTGGTCTGATTGATTAGTTTTCAGTCGGTTTAACAGTTTAAAGACGATTTTTAATCTGACCGTTTAACCTTACAAAGGGTCATTCTATGGTACAGATGCAAATTGATACAGATTTACAGATTTTTTTTTGAGTGAACATGAGATCGACACGTGGCTATGTTGATCTAGGGCTTGTCTCCCCTTTGATGGCTGGAGCTGGTCGAGTTGTTAGCCATTCTTTTTTGATTGGATCTTTGTTGGTGGGCTATTTGACTTAAACTTTGACAAACAAAAAAAATTGGGTATCTAATCATGCAACTTTTCGTTTTTTTTTTTGTGGGTTCCTTTGTTAATGGGAGGAGGAACACTGAATAGCAGGTGCTGATGCATCCATGGAGGCCAAACCAGTAAGGATTATGGTATCCCTAAAAAGGAAGCCCTAGGTTTTGAGGGACAGGGAGAGAGCTGCTGAAGGCGTCGCCATTGGTGGTGGATCTAGCCTCGAAACTGGGAACGATCGACGCTCGGGGTTTGTTTCGTTTCCCGTGCCAACAACGTGATCCACGCACCATTTTTCCTCTTTTTGTTGTTGGGCCAAGCACAAATACATCTTATCCAACCCGAAATCCGTCGAACCGAGATGGATCCCCAACACCTCGTCCTGCCACCAACAGGACTCCGCACAAAGCCCCTCGTTTCCATAGGTGCCGCTACTAAACCATCGCATCTCTTACCAACGATTTATCATCGGATCTGGACTCAGGACTTGATGTACTTGCTATGGCCCGAACAGGTCTTTCCACGACGACCACATGCACAACAACAACCTCCGGAGAAGCCAACGTAGTCTCTACAATTTGTGCTCCCTACTCCACACGATAGAGACGACGAATTCCAGAACGCGGTGAGCCCCAACCGCTTCGACTCGTCAAAGGCATACAACAAAACGTCGTCGTCCGGGTTCGTGTTGGTCTTTCTCCACTAGCTTTACCCGACCCAAACAAGCGGCGGCTTCGTTGATGGTCATCAGATCTCGATCCCGTTGTTGGTGTTCATGGTGGTGCTGTGGGCTGTAGATCTCCTCGTTTGTCAACAGTCACTCGGATGCTGTTGTTGTCGCTTTCGTCTTTATCTTCTTCCTCTAGATTGCTGTGATGTGGACTTAGACAAAACATTGTATATAAGCCCAATTATCTTTAAGGAGTCCACCACTGATGACCAACAAAAAAAATACAAAACACCGGCCCGACCCAACTCCCTTACAGTTGCTCTTGATTGGCTTATTCCAGAAGCCGGCTCCTCCTTCGAAAACTAAGGCAGACAAGCTTTTAAACCTCTGCCAAGCTTGTTCCCTCCAGCCAACAACTTGCACACTTGTCAACATATTATTCCATTTGTATGTATTAATCTGTACCATATAATTGGCCCCTTACAAATTGAACCGTACATGCAAGCAGTTTTTTGTTTGATCAGCTGGTCTGGTCTAATTTTTAGAACATTAATTATTATATAAAAAACTAGTGTATGTTCTCATATTTTATATGGGATAATACATAAAATTATATAAAAAATTTTATTAAAAAAATTATATAAAATATATAGTAATTATTATTATAAATATTTACAAAGTTATAATTAAAATCAAACTCTCAGAATTTTTAATATTAAAATATTAAAAATAATTAGTATTTGTCTTAATCAATTTGAGTTTGTTGAGTGGTCATTTCACTCGTCCACTTAAACAATTATTAGGAATTAGAATCTCGCCTTGTGTGTGTAGCAATCCATTAGCTAGTGGTAAACTCTTAATAAATTGAGCATTAATACGTGGTTAAACTTGGCAGGAATACCTAAATACGCGGGTACCCGACCCATTCATACCCAGGAAAATGGATCATTGGATCCTCTCAATTTTTTTTAACAATTGAGAGAGTAAAGTGTGATCTCTCACCATTAATTGTTATAAGTAGGACCAAGAGAAAACATGAGAGAGATTGCATTAAAGGGTTATAGATCACACTTTACTCCCTCAATTTTTTTCAATAATTGAGAGAATCCGTTCCCTATACCCAGTTGTGGAGGGTAATAACTTGACCCAAGTCAGGGTAGATTTTGCTCAGGACAGGGCATGGTTGGATTTAGAGTGTACCTGCCCTGTATATATACATATAAACACTTTTTAAGAATTAGGATTTGCCTCATATCACAGATTCAGTGATTCATAGCTTCAATCCATAGTTTATAGCCATGCCAGAGAAACCTAGACATCCTCACTTAGAGTCTTCTTCTTCTCGCCTTATTCATAAAAAACCTCATAGCTTCCGTCATCATTGTTGCTGATCCCTATCACCGCTTACCCCCTTCACAGCTCCCATCTTCCTTCACAGCTCATGTTGCCATCCCTGCTTATCCCGTTATTATCGCTGTTGAGCCGTCGCCACTTCTCTCCTGCCGAGTCCTCTCTCTCTCTCTCTCTCTCTCTCTCTCTCTCTCTCTCTCTCTCTCTCTCTCTCTCTCTCTCTCTCTCTCTCTCTCTCTCATTGTGAGTCTATTAAATTCTTCTCTTCTTCTTCCACAAATCCATCACTTAGTCGCCGTTAGTCCGTCACTATGAGCCCGGGCGTTGCCGTTACAGTTTCATGTGAGTTTGTTACCACATAAAATAGAATTTTTATTTAAGTTGGGCCAGTTGGAAATAGGCATGCATGAGATCATTTTTGCATATAATTTCTGAATTTTCTCATCTAAATTTGATCTATGTGATTGAGTATTTTAGTATGGTGATCATCATAGTTTCGTTGCGACACTAATGTGATAAAAGTTGCGGTAATTTCATAACTAATATAAGACATACCAGATTATTAAAGTAATAAGGGAAATAACATTCAGATGTGCGCATAAAATTTATAAGATGTGATTATCTCAGAAAAATATATATGTATAGCTCAAGTGAAAGGTTGTTAGAAAATTATTATTTCTTAATATATTTTGGGCAATATATATATTAATTATAATAAAAAATTAAGTAATTTCACAATAAATGACTTATATAACGGTGATTTCATTTATTGTCATAAATATTAAATTAAATAAGTCATTATTAATTTTGATTTGGATAAATGAGATTAAAATAAGAGATACTATTTTATTTAGGTTTTAGGATTTAATGAGTGTCACACTCAAATATAAGTAATGACTTCAGAATTTTTGTCCCCACACATCAAACCCACCTCTGTAACTCTTTTTCCACAGTAGAGTTGTGATTTAGCCTACAGAAAATTTTTGTTGACGAAGATCAAAGAACTACAAGAGTCAAGCTCTCTGATCTCAATCATGCTCTCAAATGAAGGGACGCTTCCGCGCTCTCAGTTATATTTCTTAATGATTTAACATGGATGATTTTGAGGTTAAGAAATCCTAAAATTTTTAGATAAAATAGAATTTTTATTCAATCAAATGATGATAAATAAATTTATTGATTTAAATTATATTAATGTGATCATTGGATGATAAAGAATGCTAAAAAAATAAATAAATAATATTTTAAGAGTATAGAAATATTAAATTATCGTTTCAATTTACTTTTTTAATCAACGACAATAAATATCTTGAATTAATTAAATTTAAAAAAATATATACCTAAAATTATTTCATTTATTCAAAAATCTTTTAAACATACAATGGTTCAATTAGAGGTTGACTATTGAGAATTGAATATAATCTTTTTAAACTCGTATTTTCAATAAAAAGATGTACTTAGTTCTATCCATCTTAAATAATTCTATATTCACTGTTATTTATCCATCTAAATAATTCTAACATTGATAGAATATTACTTTTAGATGCAAAAAATTTAAAATATATTTATTCTATTTCAAAAATTAATATTCATATTTAATTTAGGATTTCAACAAATATGGCAAAAAGTATTACAGTTTTTAGTTAAAAAAGCAAAATATCTATAAATAGACTTTTGTGCTTTAGCTTTAGATTTTTTCAAAAAATTTGGCAAGTTCGTGAAATCAAATCATATTTCTATAACATATATAGGAATGTATATTACACATAAATAAAAAATATTTGGTGTAATAAAAAGAAGATATACAATACTTTATTTAATTTAGCAAGATTTATGGGAATAGAAACATAGAATAAAAAATAATAATAAAAAGAAACTAAATATCTGAATTAATATAAAAAATAAAAAATAATAAAATAATGATAATCCATCATAATCTTAATCTTTTAATATAATTAATTAATAACAATATAATTAATCTACCATAATCTTAATCCAATTTTTAATATAATTAATTCTAATTAAGTAATTAAATAAATGGAGTATAGATATATCTAATCTAATCGTATAAAGAAATAGTAGATTTTGTATATATATATTAGGGATAAATGTCATTTTAAAATGAGATTATTATTATTATTAACATAAAAATATTAAAATTGTATTAATGTATTAATTAAAATATATTATTAGAATAAAAAATTACAAGAATTAAAATAACTAAAATTTATTAACTTTAATTAGTTAAATTAGCATAAAATAAGAAAGAGATGATTAATCAAGTTAAATAAATTAGAAAATATTATTAAGCAAAGCAAATGTCACAATAACTATATTACTAAATGAAAACAATCAATTCAATCAATTCAAATTTTTATTTAAAATAGATAATTAAAGATCACCAATGAATAAAAATAAATGGGATATAATGAAGAATAATTTGGTAATATAAATAATTAAATTAAATTATTATATACAATTTTTATTTTTTACTTTATTATAATTTAAGTTAACATTAATGATAAAAAATTAATTTTAAATAGCTCGAATTTATATTTTACAACATAATTAAAGCACAATTCATAAGTTTTTTATTTTGTAATTAACCAACATTTTTAAATTTTTTGGTTAAGTCTTCTGTATTTTATGATTGATAAATTTTCTCTACAGAACACAAATTTGCGATGAATTATTACAATCATAATTAATTAAAAAAATAAAAAAATATAAAAAAATCAAATAAAAAATAAAAAGTAGAGTAAAAATTTGTCAATTGTGATAAAAATTCTAAACATTTGTATCTTATTATATAATCAATTTTTTACTCACTTCAACTTCATTATCCCTTTGTATCCAAAAAAGTATATAATGTCATACTTATTTCAAAAAAAAAAAAAACTATTCAAATACATGGTATAATGTATAATTTAAAAAAAATAAAATAAAAGTTTAATTACTCTATTGGTCCCTATAGTTTCGTGAAATTTTTAGTTAGGTCCCTATACTTTTTTCCTTTTAATTGAGTCCTTGCACCAAATTTTTTTTAATTGAGTCCCTACACTTTTTTTCCTTTTATTTGAGTATCTGCACCAATTTTTTTCTTAGTTGGGTCCCTATACAATTAAGCCAATTACAACCAAGAGGGACCTAATTGAAAAATAATTTGGTGCAGGAACCATTTAAAAGGAAAAAAAAAGTATGGAACCTAATTGAAAATTTTGCGAAACTATAGGGACCAACAGAGTAATTAAACCTAAAATAAAAAATATCTAGAATTTTATTATAGTATTTAAAATTTTCAATGGCGATAATACAAAGAGTTTAAATCTACCGAATGAATTCTAGATCTCAATTCAATAGTTGTCCTTTTGCACATCTTATTTAAATTTAAATTTTAAAATTTAATTGTATCTTTTTTTTCTCTTAATATATATTTTTTTGACAAAAAAATAGAAAAAAAATCTATTAGACCAAAACAATATTCTACCAAAGAATTATTATAAAGAGATTTATAGTTAGAGAAGAAAATAATAAAAGCATTAATAATAATAAAGAATAAGAAATAAAGCTCGTATTAAAGAATATTAGAAAAGAAATAATAAAGTTCATATTAATAATAATAATGCTGAGGAATAATATTGTTGCTTTAGCCTTCTAGCCTCTATCTTTGGCCATCGTTTTTTCTTCATTCTTTGCTCTTTTTTTTTTTATTTATTATGTCATAAGAAAATAAAGAATAATTTAAGAAAACGAAAATAGCAAGATAAATAGTAACTATACAAATTAAAATACATAGGAGAAAAATAGACTATTATATGATAGAATTAACATGAGTATATTTTGTTATTAAATAAACAAATTAAAGTTAAAGCAAAACAAAATTATACGTAAACACTATGTTTGGTTCAAAAGAAAATAAGAGGAAAGAAAAAGGATGGAAGGAAAATGAATGAAAAATGTTATTTTTCTTTGTTTGGATGCCAAAGAAAATGGAAAGAAAGGAAATTTTTTTTGTGGATCCCACCAAAAAAATTTTTTCATCCATAACAAGCAAGAAAACAAAGAGAAAAAAATTATTTTTGTGTATTTACAATATTACCCATAGTTATATTATTATTAATAATTATCAATATAAATTTAGTTTTAATAGTTTTAATATATTATTATAATAAAAATTCATATTTAAATATTATATGTGTATTAAATAAA
Organism: Arachis ipaensis; assembly: GCF_059453495.1. Classification (NCBI taxonomy): domain Eukaryota; kingdom Viridiplantae; phylum Streptophyta; class Magnoliopsida; order Fabales; family Fabaceae; genus Arachis; species Arachis ipaensis. Next base: position 52,984,843 of record NC_142438.1, read on the forward strand.
TAATTTAAATTAAATATATAACATTATAATATTTTAAATATTTATAAAATGCGATAAAATATAAATAAATAAAAATATTTATACTTTATTTTATTATAAGGGTATTAATGTAATTTCATACTATAATAATTTTTTTTCTCACTTTTCTTTTCATCCAAACAAAAAAATGTTCTTCCTATTTTCGTTTCATCCATTTTCTCTTCATCCAAACAACATATAAATAAATCCACTCTTCTTTCTATTTTTTTCTTCTTATTTTCTTTCCTCTTATTTTCTTTTCTCTATCCAAACAAAGCCAAAGAAAAAAAGAAACAAAAAAAAAAAGAGTTAAAATATCCAAAGTGATAAAAAAATTATTTTTATAATTTTATTCTGTCAATATATATATATATATATATATATATATATATATAACAATGAACTTCTAACTAAATTAATTTGTATTTATTATATTCAATTAATTGATATACATAATATTAAATTGTGTGATACTTAAATCTAATCAAATTAATTAACTGATATAATTAAATCACTGTAATAAACTGCATTCAATGAGTTAAAAAATAATTAAATCGAGAACATTCTTCAAAGCATGCCATGTCAGCTTCATCATTAAGTGCAGAAATTCGATTTTTATATAATAGAATAGAAAAATCAGATTATATAAAAATCGAATTTCTGCACTTAATGATGGAGCTGACGTGGCATGCTTCTGAGAGTGTTTTCTGATTTATTTCTTTTAACTCATTAAATACAGATTATTACAATAAACTAACTATATCATATAATTTATTATAATTTATATCAATTTAATTTGGTAAGATTTTCTAATTTATTTATTTTAATATTCTGTTAGTATTTTTTAATTTAATTCTTTTAATTTATTAAACCAAATTTATTGTGTTTTGTGTATTAATTAATTAATTTGATTAATTTATTAGTTATTAAATAATAAATTTATGAATAAAATAGACAACAGAGATATTTTTAACTAATAATTAAATCAAATCAAATCAAATCAAATCAAATACTATATATTAAGCTAAATTCAAATCATGTGAATTAAAGACTAAATTAAAATAAGATAATTTCTTATTTATTCAAGTTGAGTGCATTAAATACAAATTAAGAGTATATCATTGATTGTTTGTTTGATGAATATATCTCAATTTAGGCATTCTACTAATGTTAATAGAAGTTGACCTGTAATAATTCAAAGTGGCCAATATATTTTTTTATAGTATTAGATAGAAGAATATTTGTTAAAATGAATATACCCATTGTAATGAATTTTTTTCAATTGTTATATTTTTAAGTTAGTCGTGTAAATTCTTTGAAGGCACAAGATAATAAAATAGGTTGACTTTAATATCATTAGAAGCTACATTTAATGGTTCAAATAAGCACTATTAATTATGTTAAAAAAATAATTTGTAATAATAATGTGATTTACATATTAATTTTTTTTGAGTAAATTCATTTCAAAATGTAAAATTTAGACTCAATTACGCTAAAATTTTAAAAACAATATCGAGCATCAATGGTAAAATATAACCTAAAAAAGTCACTTAAATTCAAAAAGAACATGCATGTGATGAATTATAATAAATTTATATATGAGGAGTAAAAATAAAATTAAAAATTAAAAATAAAATAAAGAGAACAATTAAAAGAAGTAAAAGAAGGTAAAATAAATAATGTGTGGAATAAATAAAAAATATATTATATTAGAAGATTAATATAATCAATGAATATAAAAGATAAAAGAAAAAACTAAAATACGATCTCATTAAACAAATTTCAAGAAAAAAATTTTGAAGAAGAACCTATTAATCAACTTTTATAAAAATATTATAAAAAAGTTAAAATGTCTTTAAATAAAATAATTCTATTAATCAAAATACATAAAAAAATAATTGATATAAAACAAAATTATAAAAAAATTTATCAAAATTAAGATAAAAAAAATTATAAACATTAAACCTGAAGCACAAAATAGAGAGAAAAAAGGGATAAAAAGCACATTCTAATTATATATAATTAGTATATTTTGTTGAATTATTAAATTAAAGAAATTGAATTGATGTCTAAAAATAATAAAGATAAACAATAAATTCTGATGAATAAAAATAATAAATTAAACTTAAAAAAAATTGAAAATATTATCTGAGAATATAGGAATCATAGAATATATAATATAGGAGTATATATACATTAATAATAAAATAAAATCATAGCATATAGAATTGGAATCTTTCAATATTTTTAAATGAATTAAATGAATTCATTTAAAAATAATAAATTTTCATTCACTACAATGATTAATACTCATTTTGTTTACTGGACCGTATTAATAAGAGAGAAATTAAAAAATATATGTAATTAATTTAAATAATTTATTTAAGTATCAATTAATTAATACTCATTTTATTATATATAAAATAATAAGATAATAAATTAAGTTAAATGAATTCATTTATTTCATTGCCTTATATATTATTTATTAAATCATTTAATATTTAGGGTAAAAAACTCAAATGAGCCAAGGGGAGCTCATATTTACCCAAATCCGCCAATTCAAATTTTGCTACAACAATCCACCAGATCACATTTTTATATAATTCGAATCAAAAGGATTCGAATTAGCTTTGAACGTAATTCGAATTGATTGAATTCGAATTACTCCCTATCACTCTTACCACGTAATTCGAATCAAGTTGTACCGAATTATGCATGGAAATTTGTGAGTAATTCGAGTGGAGTTCATTCGAATTATAATGGAGAAGTTCGAATTATATTAATTCGAATTACATGGAGAAGGACACACGAGTGTAGTTCGAATCATATTGATTCGAATTACCTGATTTCGGCTACACTAAGTAATTCGAGTCGACTTGTTTCGAATTACAATGGATTCGCATATATAAAGAGTTCGAATCAAGTTCATTCGAATCACTTTCTCATTCTCATACCCCACCAAATTCCAGAGAAAACGACCAACATTCGGGCCAAGTAAGACCGGAGCGGCATATTCAGGCGATGGGGGACGATCCGGGGAGGCTTTATCGTTTGGATGGAGTTGCTCATATCGCTGGGGTGATCAACGACGAGGTTAGTGGTCGCTGATGTTGCGCTGTTGATAGTGTTTTCTGTTATGATAGTGGTTTTATGATAGTGGTTTTATGATAGTGGTTTTATGACATTGGTTTTATGATAGTGGTTTTATGATAGTGGTTTTTGTTAACGGTTTTTGATAGTGGTTTATGTTATTGTTAGTGGTTTAGGATAGTGGTTTGAAAACAGTGGTTTAGGAAAGTGGTGTTAGCCAGTGGTTTTTGTTAATGGTTTTTGATAGTGGGTTATGTTAGTGTTAGCGGTTTAAGATAGTGGTATAGGCTAGTGGTTTTTGTCACCAGTTTTTGTTAGTTGTTTTTGTTAGTGGTTTTTGTTAATGGTTTTTGATAGTGGTTTTAGTGTCTGTTAGCGGTTTAGGGAAGTGGTTTAGGGTAGAGGTATAGGCTAGCGGTTTTTGTTAACTTTTTTTAGTGGTTACTGTTTGTTGTTTTTTGTTAATGGTTTTTGCCCGTGGTTTATGTTAGCGGTGTAGGTTTTTTATGTGGTTTGTGAAACCGGTTTATGTATTCAATGTTGGTCGCAGGTTTAATATGTTGCATCGAACGATTACTTTTTTTGTTCTTTATGAAATGAATTGTATATGTTAGTGGTTTGTTAAAATGTTCTAATTATGCGGTTCATCTACTGTCCAGCCTCGGCGTTGCATATCCAGCGTTAGGCGGCAGCAGGGGATGCGTCTTGATGAGAGATACGTTCCGTACTTGCAGATGGCCGGCTTGTACCATCTTGCGAGACTGAACGACAGATGGTTCCGACTAGACGAGCCTCTAGTCAGTGCATTGGTGGAGAGGTGGCGGCCTGAGACACACACCTTCCACATGCCGTTCGGAGAGTGCACCATCACGCTTCAGGACGTCGCATACCAGCTGGGGTTGCCGGTGGACGGTCATTACGTTAGTGGTTGTCTGAAAGACTTCCACCTATACATTGAGGGTGGGAGGCCTGCTTGGACGTGGTTCCATGAGTTGCTCGGTGTCTTACCTCCTGAAAACCAAATTAAAAAATTCGCAGTCAACTGCACATGGTTCCAGGAGACATTTGGAGAGTGTCCCGACGGGGCTGACGATGAGACAGTTAGGCGCTTTGCCCGTGCCTATATCATGGTGTTGTTGGGGACGCAGCTGTTTGCCGACAAGTCCGGCAATCGTATACACATCAGATGGCTACCCTTTGTTGCTAGACTTGAGGAGATGGGTGGCTACAGTTGGGGGTCGGCGGCACTAGCATGGTTGTACCGATGCATGTGCCGAGTTGCCAACAGACATGTGGTAAAGTTAGTTGGGCCGTTACAGTTACTGCGGTCTTGGATCTTTTGGAGGTTTCCTTCTTTTAGGCCTCCTGGGTATGATGCGTTTAGCTGGCCCCTTGCCTCGAGGTACCTTTATTGTTTTGTATTATGTATCGTTATGGTATTCACTTTCAATTATGCAAGCAATTTGATGTCCGTTAGAATGACTCACGAATGCATTAACAAGTTTAACTTATTACGCAGGTGGTCTGGTTACAATCCTGGGATTAGCAACAAGGGACCTCGGGTGCAGATGGCTCGCCTGAAGATCGACTTGTTACAGCCTCGGGATGTAAGTATGCTGAGCCCATATCTATATCTAGTCGTTCTTTCAGTTTATATATTCTAAAAGAGACCTCTAATTGATTTTATATGGTTTTTTCAGTTCATATGGATGCCCTATAGCGCACTCGACGTCATCCAGGTTGTCCATCCGGAGGTCTTGGAGCCTCGGCATACGATGTTATGGCGGTGTGTGACGTTCCTGATATATTTTGCGGTTGTTGAGTGACATCAGGTTGATAGAGTGTTACCGCAGTTTGGCGGCGTACAGCCCCCACCACATCCCCCCTGAACATCGACTTCTTGATGTCGAAGGACGGGAGAGGAGGTGACCGTTGGTTCCCGTCGCACTTACCTGACTGGCATCTTCACTGGCAGAATCGTGCGGAGCACATTTTACAGTTCGACATTGTGGCCGACCCTGGTCCCTCGCATGATTTCTTGGCATGGTGGCATCAGCATGGAAAGAGATTCCTGTCGCTAGAGATGTACTTGGGGGATCCACGAGGTATTCCTATTCCGGAGGAGGCGACTCAGAGGGGTGCAGGCCGAGTTCCTGACAGACGTCGTGTTGAGAGGAGAGCTCGAGTCGGGACACGTCATAGCCAGCGTGAGCATGCCTGGCTCGATCATGCTATGGAGGAGGTTGAGGACGCAGGTAGGGCTCACGGGAGACGAGGTGGGCGTGAAGGCAGGAGGAGTGGGGCTGATGCTAGAGATGATGCACATCAGCCTGGGAGGGATGCAGCTGGAGGAGGTGAGGCAGTCGGGGTTGAAAGGCCCCATCAGGGGGGACATGATGGTGAGTGGTATGGATCAGGTATGGGAGATCCCTCGACTCACACTGACGTTGGGCTTGGAGATTATTTCGTCGGTGTTCCCGGTGACGATCAGACACTTCAGGACAGTACTCCATGGGTGAGTCCGGGCTCCATGTTTCCAGACTTTCTTGCTAGTGACGGGATTGTGGCAGAGTTCGGTGGACCACATTTCCTTGAGGATATCCGGACCATCATGCAAGAGGATGATGCTGCACGAGGACGAGCTCAGACGATAGGGACACAGGCACCATTAGATGTAGATCTGAGCGAGCCTGCCACGGTGCCTCCTGTGCAGACTTTTGCCCTGGGTGGGACGCCAGCATCCGCACATACTCTAGGGTCACATTCAGTTGCCGGCCCGTCATCATCCAGACCGGTACATGTCCCGCCCAGGACGCCGACAGAGGATGCTCTGGATGACGACCACGACTCGATTGAGGATGAGGAGCCACTGATTCGGAGAGGTCATAGGACACGGGTTCCACGCCGTTGTTTCACGGGTTCGCACCTCCTTAGATGATTCGGGGATCGTCGTGTATTTCTTATAGTCATGTTTTTATTTTGTGTCTTCTTAATTGGTTATCGGTGTTATGTATGAGCTTCTTTATGTTTTTGTGCATCCAACAGTTACTTTGATGTTATTTAGTGTATTATCAAACACCTAGTCAGAAGGTGTACTTTGGTTATGTGACTTAACTCCATAATTAGAAAGACATTCAACATACATATTTCGTACGAAATACAACTTTCATGACTTATAAAACACAACTTAGTTTCACCTAGAACATTGGTTGCTAAGTAAAATAAAATACACGTGCTGAAGTTAATAGAAATAAAAACAGAGAAACCAACGTTCCTATTCATTCCCCCCTGTGCCTGTGGGTCGTCCGGCCTGCGGACAACTCCGACGAGTGTGTCCTGGTTGCCTGCAGAGGCCACATCTCTTTGGCCGGTTCGGATTTGCATCATCCATGTTGGTGCGTATGCGAGTAGACCTCGGCCGACCCTCCCTCGCACGCCTCATTTTCAGATCTGGTATAACGGTGGGCCCGACATATGGTGGCCAGAAACCCTCCTGAATGGGAGGTGTGAATCCCATCTGATAGACACCGAAAACAGAACTCAGGCGATAGACTTCGTGGACGTAAGGCTGCCAAGTTAGACGTGAATAAGCACAGCATGCAAGTGCGTGAGGACACGGGAAATGAAGCGCTTGGAAGTATCCACAATCATAAGTCTGAGACCCTAGTGAGACCCTGTAGGTACCAAGTGAGAACGAACTTGTCAGAGTCGTTTCAGCTACAGTGTACTCCGAGTTATCCCTGTCATAAACAGTCACCGTGAAGCACCTGGCCGTCTTCAGGTTTGCCTCGATACACTTTACCAGGTATTGACTGAATTGTTGTCCGGTACCCATCTGAGCCTGGGCCTCCCTCCCCTTACGGACAAATAGTTCCGCAAGCCTTCCGTATGTGGCCTTCACCAGCGAGCACACAGGGAGGTTCCTTACCCCCTTCAGGATTGAATTCACACACTCAGATATATTGGTCGTCATGTGCCTGAATCTCCGACCCTCATCACAGTACTGTGTCCACAACGAATACTCGATTCGGTTCGCCCAGTCACACATTGCCGGATTCTCAGACCGCAGAATGTCAAACCAGTAGTCGAACTCCACCTCGGTCTTCGCATATGCCGCGTTCACAAGAAGCCTCCAGGCATCTTTGCCCTTGAAGGTGAGGGCAAAATTAGCTGCAACGTGTCGAATGCAGAATGCCCGGTATGCAGCCGGAGGTAGCCATCCCCCATCGGGTGCCTCGAGTGCTGCCTTGATGCCGTTATGCCTATCTGAAATAACTAACAGACCTGGCTGAGGTGTCACGTGCTGACGGAGGTGGGAGAGAAAGAAGGACCATGACTCAGCATTCTCACCCTCAACTAGTGCGAATGCCACAGGGAGTATGTTGGAATTCCCGTCCTGTGCAATCGCCACAAGCAACGTTCCCCCATACTTGCCATATAGATGGGTGCCGTCAATACTCACCAACGGCTTGCAGTGACGAAATACCTCGATACAAGGGGGAAAAGTCCAGAACATCCTATGAAAATAAGCTTGAGACTCATCCACCTGTCCCCCAACTTGAACAGGGCAAGTCCTGAGGACTGCTACAGTACCAGGCATCGTCAACTGAACTCCTAACACCCATCGAGGGAGCTCATTGTACGACTCATCCCAGTCCCCATAGATGATTGCAACCGCCTTCTGCTTCGCCATCCACATCCTCCTATATGTAGGCCTGAAGCCAAAGTGTGCAGCCGTGACATTTAGAAGCACCTTGATGTTGAAGGATGCGTCAGCCCTAACCATTGGCATAATGAATGTCGCTATCACATGGTAGTCCAAACTCCTATGGTCGCTGGAGATGGAGGTGGCGAGACAGGTATGCGGTCCGTTGTACCGCTTGACTTCCCAGATGCCTTTGCGTTGCCGGAGACTCAACCGAATCAACCATGTGCACCCATTCCCAAACTCAGAACACTTTCCCACGTACCTGCGATAGTCAGACTCAACTACCTTGTACTGTACCCCTCGGCGGATGCTGTACGTCTTCACACTCAACAGCGCCTCATCTTTATCCTTAAATTGTTGACCAACCTGGAACTCTGTCATACCGGCAGACCCTTCCGTATCTCTAGCGCCAAATCCAACAAGCTGCCCAGCATATTCGTCCTGCCTCATGGCATCCAGGTCCAAAGATGAAAAATGGGGTGGGTACTGCTGTGTGCCAGAACTAGATCCACCAGTAGCCCTTATCGGATCACTCGCTCCAACATCATCGCCGCTTCATCGGCGATCATATCCGGCTCTACATCATCGTCATCTGGATCATCAAACAATCCCTCTCCAACACCATCCGGTGTAGGACACTGTACTTCGGTCGGAAGATGTTCCCCATATCCAACCTCGTCTCCAACGTTGCCGCTGAGATCAACAGCAAACGATAGGGAGGCGGCAAGCTGGATCGCTGGCTCATACACTGGGACGGAGGATGAAGCAACCGCAGGTCTCGAGCTCGAACCGGCCACTGCGGCTATAGTGTTGGCATTCAGGTTCGACCCACCCGAGCTGGATACGACGTCAACCAACTTTACCAATAGCTCTGGTGTCCTGACCTCGGGAAACTGCCTACGACAAATAAACATGACCTGCAAGTCCTCATCACTCCCGATCGTGAAACAATCATACTTCACCGTATCATGGAGCACCGTGATTGGAATGCGATAGAAAAACTTCTTAACCCTTTTCACTCCTTCCAGACCAAGCTTGACCAGGACGGAGCTAACGAGAACATCGTAGCTGGTCGTTGGGCTCACGATAATACATAGAGGATCCTTATCAGTGAACTTCACGCCAGATCGAGTTTTTCTCTTAATCGATTCTCTGTGGTGTACTAGCACTAGAAAACTATCCTCACTAGCCATCTCACCTCTTTGTTGACAGCAACATGAGTTCACAGCATATATATAGAGCTCTGCTCCACACTAATTCGAATCAACTTTATTCGCACCATATATATATAATTCGAATCAATTTCATTCGAATTACCATGGATTAGTAATTCGAATCTATATGTCTCGAAATATGCAATTCGTCACCATTTCATACTAATTTGAATTAATATAGTTCGATTTATTTTTGTCTAATTCGATTCTTATTGATTCGAATTACGTGGGGATTTTCCATGTGTAAGGCCCACATCGGTTGGAGAGGAGAACGAAGCATGCCTTATAAGGATGTGGATACCTTTCCCTAGCATGACGCGTTTTGACGAGTGAGTATGGGGGGCTTCGGCTAGCATCCCTATCGTCAAAGGCAAAACCGTGAGGCCTTGTGTGCCAAAGCGGACAATATCGTGCTAGCGGGTGGTCTGGGCTGTTACAGATGGTATCAGAGCCGGAACCCGGATCGATGTGCCAGCGAGGGCGCTGGACTCCCTTAGGAGGGTGGATTGTAAGGCCCACATCGGTTGGAGAGGGGAACGAAGCATGCCTTATAAGGATGTGGATACCTTTCCCTAGCATGACGCGTTTTGACGAGTGAGTGTGGGGGGCTTAGGCTATCATCTCTATCGTCAAAGGCAAAACCGTGAGGCCTTGTGTGCCAAAGCGGACAATATCGTGCTAGCGGGTGGTCTGGGCTGTTACACCATGCATAATTCGGTACAACTTGATTCGAATTACGTGGTAAGAGTGATAGGGAGTAATTCGAATTCAATCAATTCGAATTACGTTCAAAGCTAATTCGAATCCTTTTGATTCGAATTATATAAAAATGTGATCTGGTGGATTGTTGTAGCAAAATTTGATTTGGCGGATTTGGGTAAATATGAGCTCCCCTTGGCTCATTTGAGTTTTTTACCCTAATATTTATGTCGTTTAATGAATCAAACAAAATTTTAAATAATTTAATATCTATTCGAATTAAATTAAATATTTGATTAGTTATGATGGATGTAATTTAATAAATAAAATTAAATATAATTAGTTAGTTATAATTAATACAGTTGAATGAATCAAATACATTAAATTAAAAAATAATTTAGCTAACTTGTCTTTTAAGGACACATTTTAAAAATATTTTTTTTTCATATTTTTTATAAATTTTTTTATAATGTTTCTAGCATATGCTCTAAGGGCACAGTTAGCAGAGCCCATTAAAAAAATACTTAATTAGTTAATACAAATAATTAGTATACTTGATTTAGTTCAATAAATTAAAATAAATAAATGTAAAAGGAAGAGATAAAAAAAAGGTGAATGAATAAAAAATGAGTAGCTATAAAAAAATAAAAAAGTCTTTTTTAGTTTTTATTTATTTATTAATTATTAACTTATTATAATTAATTTCACACCATTTATTATGGTTATTCATCTTACAAATTAACACAATCAATTAGTTTAATTATAGATAATTAATTATAATTGATATAACTCATTTCACTATACTTTCGAAAAAAATAATTAAAAAGACACGTTTTAATTTTTTGTTAAAATAAAATAAAATAAAATACATAAATTGAATAGATATAAATCTGAATATTATAAAATTTTATTAACAATTTAAATAAATTAGTACCATAAAACTAAATTCAATGTCTATTTAAAATAATTACCGACCTTCTATTCTTCTAATTATTAATAATTTAAATAAAATAATACCCTATAATTTATTTTTTTATTTATTATAAGTAATTACTAATATTTTATTTTTTTAATTATTTTCTTATCTTATTTATCATTCATGCTTTCGATCAAATATATTAATAAACAAATAAACTAAATTAACCACCTTAATTATACTTGGACTATTCAAAATTCAACATAATCTTTTTAATTTGGGATTAACTACTAACCATAGAAAATAGAAAATTTAGAGTAAATTAGTATTATGAACATTAATTATGTATTGTGAAATAACCTAAAATCATAATGTAATTTATTTTTAAAGAAATAATCAAGTATTATTGTTAATTATAAAATAACCTAGAATTATAACGCATTTTATTTTAAAGAAACAATCAACCATTAACATTAATAAATAGAAACTATCATCAAAATGCTTTTATTAAAAATATGCGGGTTAATTACTATTCATTATTAATAATATATTGATTATATAAAAAAGTAAAAATATAATTATCCGCATTTACATTATTAGAAGAATTAGTATCACAAGTAGAATTTTATTAAAAAAAAAAGGTAAAATTGCATATATATATATATATATATATGTTATGATTTTTGTTAAATAAATAGTAAAAAAAAATGTTATAAACTATATTCTTTCATAAGTAACCCTTTTAAGTTGTACGTTATGTTTGATATGGTTATTTGTATATCATTTAAATTGGCATTATTTTTATAACGATCATTTATTCTTAATAATTGTTAGAGTTTTTGATGCCTTACAATAATTATCTATAAAGAAGAAAAATATATATTCTGAAAAGATTATTAAATAAATTTATTCTTTTGCCCTATTTTCACATAAAAAAAATTTTTGTTCTATCTTTTTTTAACTATTATCATGTTATTATAATTGTTAAAAAATATTGAAAAAAATCTTTAAAATAGAAATAGCGATGACACTTCGAATAATTAATTCAATAGAATTAAACTTAAACGAATAAGATGATTCAATTAATTATACAGATAATAGTATATTTATAAGGTGAGTTCTACCCAACCCCCTCTAAATCAACATGTAAATTATCTTTTGTGACGTGGCATGTTTTAATTGGATGTTTAGTTTTAGTTTGAGTTAATTTAACTCAATAAGAGTTAATATCTTAACTAAAATAGGGTAATTTTGTAATTAATTATTTTTATAAGAGGGATAAATATATAATTTCTATAAACATTAAAAAGTAAAGTTATATTTTTATCATTGTGCAGAAACTCAATTCACCTCAGCCCCATTCCTCTCTGAAATTGAAAGAAAAAATAAACTCAACTATACTTACCCATTGACCCAGCCTCGCCGCCCGCAGCCACACCAACCACCGCAGCCACCTCAACCCCGCAGCCCCGTCCCATGTACAGGCATCGCGTGTGGAAGCTTGGCGCTGTCGCAGCAGCTTGAAGTCGTCTCCTCTGTTCGAGAGCGCTCTCTCTATCTTCACCATGCCCCGTCACCGTCACCATAACCGTCACTGTCAAGAACTTCTTCGTGCTTCCCTCGCCGCCTGACATCTCTGTTCGTTTGGCCTCATTAGTTTGTGCTTGAAAAAGGTGCTTCTTATGATCCTCTTAAGCCTAATGATCAAAGATGGGGTGTTGTCCGATGTGTCGATGCATTGGAGCATACTGTTAAGGTACAATGGAAAGCTGTTTTCATTTCCAATGAAGATAATTTTGCTGGAGACAAAACGGAGGAAACTGTGAGCGCCTACGAACTTGTAGAGCACCCAGACTACTCCTTTTGTTTTGGTGATATTGTGTTTGCAGCTCAAAAACAGCTTGGGAACCAAGCTGGTAAAGATAATGGCAAGTCAGTGACTGACTTGAAGACGGAGGCTTCTCTTGAAGATGGAAACCAAGTTCATTGTGTAGGTGAGTTCCCTGATAATCCTTTCCTGTGCTGTGTTGGGAATGTTACTGGTTTCGAAGATGGTAACATGGAGGTGAATTGCGCTAATGGTTTCACAACCAAGGCATGTCCTACAATTATATGTATTCATATGCTTTAGTTAAATGAGTAAGCTAGCAAGTTATTATTTATTTATTTTCTCAACAGGTTGCACCTTATGACGTTTTTCGAATTGAAAAATATGAAGGTTCATCTGTTATCTCCATTCCTCATAAAACTAATGTTGATGAGTTACCTCAAGAGATGATTGAACACAGAAGTCTACCCTCTGACAAGAAGGGAAAGGTGTGTAATATGCATTTCCTTGAATATTAGTAGCTGCTGTTGACTGAATTATTTAGGAGACACTAAGACACAGGTCTCACCATGGAAACTATAATTGAAAACATCTAGTTCTAGTTGTTGCTGTTGTGTTGTTAAGATTCATTACCAAATGCAAGTATGCAACTGTCTAATTCCAAACTGAATGTTATGTTTGATGAACAGGACTTGTTAAATAGTGATGGTGTTAGAGAGAATTGTGAAAAGAAATTCGGGGAGTGTAGTTCCTTTTCCCTTCCTCGAGCCGCCTTTAAACTTTTCTCCAGCATTAAAGCCAGCATATTCCAGACACTTGGTGCAACACCCCTTTCAGGAGCAGTTTCCTCAGTACCCACATATGAAGAGGAGAATGGATCTGATTTTCTTGATAATAAAAATTTGGAAACTTGTAACCAATGCACTCACTCACATCAAGTGGATAAGTTGCAATTTATTGAAGAAATAACTCAAAATCCAGAAGTTGTTAAGATTCATGAACATAATGATTCTCCGTTCCCTTTCCACAACAATAATTTAAATCAGTTTCAGCAATTTGATATAATAGAAAATTGCTCTGACCATCACTTTTTTGGTGATGGTAGAGCATTGACATTATCTCAGGTTAAAAATTAACATGTGATAATTGAAATTGACATAATTACATTGAAACTTTTAGGCTAATTGTTTCATCTTCTTTGGGCCCTTTGTAGGTGAAAAGTGGCTGGGCAAAAAAGGTTCAGCAAGAATGGAACATCCTCGAGAAAAAGCCTCCTGGTTTGTACTTGTTTGTTTTGAAAATTTGAATAAAATTTTCTATTAATTACTTGAGTAAAAAGAAATATTGAGCAAATACACTTACCATCTCTTTAATGGTCCAAACAGAAACTATTTATGTTCGTGTGTTTGAAGAAAGAATGGATCTCATGCGTGCAGCGATTGTTGGTGCATTCGGAACCCCGTATCATGACGGGATGTTCTTCCTTGATATATGTTTCCCTCCTGAGTATCCTAATGAACCACCTGTAAGCTTTTGAATTTAGTTTTCAGTTCTATATATATGCCTCATTTAGTTTACATGTTGATTTAGAGTGATCCTTCTTGGTATTTAATGAACATTTTCCTTTTCATTTATATGGCAGTGTGTCCCTTGGATTTGAGAAATTTTCATTTCAAACTTTCTTTGACTATACAATTTTCAGATCACTCTGTAAAATTTTGCTGAAGTCACTATCATGGCATTACTTCAATGTTCAACTGCATTTACTCATAATTTTCTTCAATTATAGCAATTTGAATGCAATAGAAACGGTAATCTAGAGGTAGAACAAGAGGCTTCTACGCTTTTTGATATGTGTTTTGGAGTTATAAGTAATACAAACTCTTAATTAAATAAATTCAGTTCTACTTTGATATGATGCCCAAATTTTCTTTCACTTATAAGTAAATACAAACTCTTAATTTTCTTCCACTTTTACTCATGTTTAAATTCTGTTAAGGAGCAAGGAAGCTCAAATGAAATCAAGTGCAATAAAAATCACCACTGGCTATATAGAAAAATAATTGCTGATGCAGTTGAAGCTTTGGTCAGAGCATTTATAGTTGACAGTGGCTTTAAAGCTGCAATTGTATTTCTTATGTGGCTTGGCATACAAGTTGGTTTTGAAGCCTCACAATTGATTAATGTTTGCCGAGGAAGTGTTGGCTATAGTTCTCTCTCTGCTGATGTATAAACATTCTTTCCCTCGAAGATAAGTTGGGATATCACTTCATCCATAAGGATCTGCTTCTTCAGCCATTTGTGCATCCTTCTAACAATAAGCATGGAGGAGGTTGCTACCAGGCAAGGCTCCTTTACTGTTGACCCCAGTGTCTCAGTTATGATAGGAACTATTTCTGTACTCTATAAATCTGAGAACTCCGATAAGACACTGATTATTTATCTGTTGTAACCTGACATTTCTTTTTTGCAGCGACTGGAGTTTTCTGGAGATGCTGTGCTAGATTTTTTGATTACTTCATACCTGTACTCAGCTTATCTCAAGCTAAAGCCTGGTCAATTGACGGATTTGAGATCGTTGTCTGTTAACAATAAGGCAGTTTTCTGTGTTGCTGTGGATCGCAGTTTCGATAAATTTCTTTTATGTGATTCTAGCAACCTTTATTAGGCAGTAAAAAAGTATGTGGACTATATTAGAAGACCTTTATCAAGTAATGTCAATGAAGGGCGGTAATGTCCAAAGGTACTAAGATCCATTTACATTTACTAATATGCATTATATTTCTTTTGCCATTACTGATCTAAGATGAGACTTCTAAAGTACTATACTTGAAACTTACTTTTGGAAATTTTTTTGGTCTACAGAGGTTAGCTATTATTTTTCAAATTCTTTTTGGGGTATCTTGAATTTGAGTGGCTTTATAAGCAATAATAGACTGAAAGTACCACAACCTTCCATAATTCAATTTCCAAATTCCTTTTGTGATTATGTGTTGTAAACTTGTAATATGTTTTCCTTTCCTGCGATATTGAATCCAATACAATTTTATATGCATTTTGTATTCATTTCTAGCGATATGGTTCAATCTCTCTAAATAATTTGGTCATTTTTCTTCTCAATTGATTTTGTTCCTTTGATTTCTTTCATTATTGTTTCTTTGATTTATAGTTTAATTCATGTGAGTTCAGTGTATAAGTGAACACTTTTTTGGTGAGTATTTATCATAGTTAATTGCCATTAATTGAAAAATTAATTTTTATTACTATGATGTTGTTATGCCTTGTTGGTATAGATAATGAAAGATGGGAAGATTACTGAATGTGGAAAGTATGCTGATTTGCTTAACAATGGAACTGATTTTATGGAACTTGTTGGTGCACATAAAAAAGTTTTGTCTACACTTGATTCAATAGATGAAGGAATAATATCCAATGAAATAAGTACCTTGGAACGAGATTCAGATTTTCCTATTTCTCAGGGTGGAGAAAAAGGAGAGGAAAAGAAAGATGAGCAAAATGATAAAACTGGTAACAAAGGTGATGAGGCAAAAGGCCAACTTGTTCAAGAAGAAGAAAGAGAGAGTGGTAGAGTTGGATTTTCAGTGTAATGGCAATATATCACTATGGCATATGGAGGTGTTCTTGTTCCTTTCATTATGTTGGCTCATACTCTCTTCCAAATTCTCCAAATTGGAAGCAACTATTGGATGGCTTGGGCAACACCTATCTCACAAGATGTTGAGCCACCTGTTTCTGGAACAACTCTTATAGCAGGCTATATTGCATTGGCTGTAGGGAGTTCCTTCTGCATTCTTGCAAGGACAACACTATTTGCTAGTATATATTTGTGTACGAATACATATATAGTTTAACTCTATTATACCTTAGTAGTTGATTTTGGTGTATAGCTCAAATGGAATAACTTTTCTATACTCACCTAGAAGTCACGAGTTTAAGTTTCACTTCTAATTTGGACACACAAAAAAAGACATTGTTTTTCTATTTACCAACTTTTTTGGGTTGATTGTATTAAAAATAAATCTGATAATAAGCATCATCAACATGAAAATGTGGTTATGTGTATAAACAAGTTTAAAAGTATTTAAGGCAGATTAAAGTATAAATATAAATAGTTAATAAAGTGAAAGATTTGGAGATTTATTTGAAAGAAAAAGGCGAAGGAAGCTGTTGTTAGCATACTCATACAACGGGCCAAGGCTGGAGAAGACAACAAGAGCGACTTCAGCATCACAAAGCACAGACAGTTCATATTAGAATTAGCTTTATAATTATTTATTTTAACTAAATTTAATTTTTTACAATTTTAGATTTAATTTAAAAAATTTGTGTTAATGTTAGAATATTTTTAAGAATTAATATTATAGCTTAGTAAATCTATTAAAGACAGGTCGGTTATGGCACGTCAATGCGAGCCAATTTGGTGATAAATAGAAGACACGAGTTAGCATTCGTAGTTAAAATTTGGTGGTTAAACTCCGTGGTAATTACTTACTACAGTACATGGGGATACATCAAATGGACTAAAATTCTTATCAAGTTCTGTTATTGATAGAATAAGTCTAAAAGCAATTTCAAAATTTAATAGTAAATGAGTAATAGGACATAATCTTCCTAGTTCAATAATTGTCAATTGAATCAGTGAATGCAAACTATACAAAACATCAATACAAGGTAATTAGTAAATGGTACAAAATTACCAATCATTCCAAAGTCTGAATCATCTTCAATCTGCCATTCCAGTTTCAGGGGCCACAACAGGAGACTCTGCTGGTCTGGAACTCAACCCGGACTCTTCGTTACTTGTAGATGCACAAACCGGGATATTGGGACTAGGACTTGATATTTTTACTTGATCGGTATAATCTGATTTAGCTGCTGAGGTTGGTGCTATTCCACCACCAATGTTCCTATCTTTTTCCATCTTCTGCTGATTTTTCACACTATCATGTCTTTTGCGCTGATCACAAACCAAACATCACCTTTCGTTACAAAAGCATAAAAATAACATAGTTTATAAATCCAAAACATAATATGCCGAATCAGCATACAACAAATATCTAGACATAGTTATAGTATGAGATACCTTAGTGAGGATGTCAAGATGGCTGTTGATATTCTTTTCTGTATCATCGTCTACCGGCTCCTTTGGGATTCTACCAGGAAGATTAGGACAACTTTTGTTGTAGTGTCCTGTCACACCGCAGTTTGAGCACCTTCTCTGTTGCTTAAATTTTAAGTTTTTCTTGGGGGCTCCCTTACTCTTCACCACCAATGGGTCAACAACGTAGTCATCGTCTAAGTTACCGTTGCATGGATTTTCACCTCGCTTTTGGAGTTTTGTAATTGTGTTGACAACAACATTCATTGCTTCGACAAAATCACTTGAGTTCTTACATGCAACATCCATCAACCTAGAACACTCAGCACCTAACACACCCAAACGACACTTTAGTACCTTATCAGAATCACTTGGATCATCGACGTTTGACTTCATGAAGTCACTCTTGGCATTCTTCGTCCAACGCTTGCACATTAAGCGTTCTGGAATAACTTCAACGTGTTGGTGCTTTAGGCAGGCAAATATGTGCATGCAGGAAATTCCTCTATTTTCGAACCATAGACACTCGCAACGAAGCATCCCCCCAACTCTGTCAAACTCAACCACATGATCAATCTTTAGCACTCCAAAACTGTTACACTTGAAGTCATTGCACAAGCACCCTCAATTTCCTTTCTGACCTCCCGGAACATATTATGAGTGAAAGTCTTTGCAGCAAAATCTTCAAGTGTCGGCAAAGAAGTCACAAGTACTGGATCGGTATATTTACTATTGAACTCTGCGACTCTTTCATTGTTCCTGTAATGGCTAACCACGGTCTCCATGTTATTGATGAATTCAAGAAGGGTATCTTTCTTTCTCACATATGCTTTTATTAGAGAGTTAATCCCTTCACAGTGGGATGTTGTCCTGATTCACCCAAAAAATTGGTCCCTCAAATATGCAAGAGCCCATAGATTCCTCATCTCATAGGTTTGGACGACCCAAGAGTAGCTTGATAAGTTATACCTGGCCACCATGTCTTACCACATGACCTGAAACTCTTCAACACTCACATTGGCATAAATCAATTTCTTGAAGTCGTTTAGAAATCCACTGTTCTTAACCTTCTCGCATGCATTCCTATGTAAGTGCCATGCACATAGTCGATGTGTTGCATAAGGAAAGACCTGTTTAATTGCTTCTCTCATTGAAAGATCTCCATCGGTGACAACTGCCGTAGGGTGTTTACTCCCCATTGCTTCCAAAAAATGTTTCCAAGAGCCACTTGTATGAACCAATATCCTCATTAACAAGAAGACCACAACCAAATATGACAGTCTGCCCATGATGATTGCTACCAGAAAATATCACAAGTGGTTTATTGTAGACATTCCTATTGTAAGTCGAATCAAATGTCAAGACATCCCCAAAGCACTCATAATCAATATGGCTAGTCCCATCAGCCCAGAACAAATTTTCCAATCGATTCTCATTACTTAATGTGAACTTGCCAAAGAAATAAGATTCATTCCCAACTTTACCTCTCAGGTAGCTTATTGCAGCATTTGCATCACCACCCTTCACCTTTTCATTCCTATGTTGAGTAATGAGGTTGTACATATCTTTTTGGTTGAATGACAAGTCTACATATCCACCTTTTTGAGCAGCCAAGTATCCCAAGATGTGACAGGTCCTGATGCCTATGTCGTGTAAATTCTTTGCCTGAGCTTTATCCGAGACACTGAATGTGCAATACTCAGGCATCATGCTAACGTCGAGTGGAGCAACTAATTCATGAGAGTGCTCTTCGTAGAACGAAACAACCTTCCATTTCTGAATTTTTGTATCTAGTCTTGCACGAATTCTCACCCGGCAACAACTTCGAGTTAGGGTCGGTGGTCCCTCAACCTCTTCCTTTCTAAAGCCCGCCCGATTGCAAACAATTTGGCGCATAATTACGGAACCATCGCTATCGCGTCTGACTTCATCCAACCTCACAGCGAAACCGTGCATCATTGCATAAGTCTTATAGAATCGATAAACAGCTTCCTCATCTGTAAACGGAAGTTGCATGATATCTTCTCATGACAGCTCTGCTATTCTCTTATCTTGAGGTCTATCTTCATCAGCCTCTAAATCGTCGTCTAAAAAATCTAGATCGTCTCCTCTTAGGAACTCCTCATCGGAGTCTATTCCAAAAAAATTGCTATCCGGCGGCTCCATCTCCCAAAAATGAACATACACCTACAACTTATAAAAAAAACAAACACATCACCCCACAATTAACATTTCATAGATATGTAGACTACAAAAATTACCACTAATTCACATAAAATACAGCAACACCTTTAAAGAACTAAAAGATTTTAATAAAATCCATCCAATTGTATTTACTTTTATGTCCCTCATTTGGTTGAGTAGCTTCTTTGTATCTTAAAGACCTAAGCAGAATAACACATATTTAGATGATTTTTTTTAAAAAATGAGCAGCAATGATTTCATCACTTTAGAATTTCATTTGTCATGGTCTGTACGAAGTAGAAATGACATTCTCACCAAAATTGAGGTGGCTGCGGTGGTTGGAGTGGCTGCAGGCTGCGGGCGGCAGGGATGGGTCAATGGGTATGTAGAGCTTGATTTGCTTTTTTCTTTCAATTTCAGAGAGGAATGGAGCTGAGGTGCATTGAGTTTCTGCAAAATGATAAAAAAAATATAACTTTACTTTTTTAATGCTTATCGAAATTACATATTCATCCCTCTTATAAAAATATTTAATTACAAAATTGTCCTACTTTAGTTAAGATATTAACTCTTATTGGGTTAAATTAACTCAAACTAAAACTAAACATCCATAATAATTAGCATTAAATCATATCCAGATTCAACATGTATAGCATTTAGTTCGATCACTACAAGTAACTACATTATCCCATAATACATCACTAACCAATAATAAACTGTTATTTAGAATATCCAATAATTATGTGCATTTATTTCATCCAAGCCTATATAAATCAGACTTCAGTTCCCTCCTTTGTTCTTTCCTAGTATAAACAATTCGATGGAGTCCTCAATAAATCTATGTTCTACACCATTCAAATAAGAGACAACAGAGTATCAATTTAAGACGCATCCATGTCCCAGGTTCTCCTCACTTTTTTTTATCTTTAATAGCATTTCTTTTCTCAGTAAGAGCATAAGTAAAACTACATTAAATACAATAAATCAGAGGAATAAAAAAGTCAAAATAATGTCATAGTCCGTACTCCATACATATAATATCCTCACTGCCTGAATATAATAGGCTGTCTAGTTAAAAATGTGTACTATAATATCTGTTCCCAAGATTCAGACAGGTAATAAAAATTAACCTGTTACATTGCTTGCACTACACAGTATTCAATTATATTTTATGTCACACAGGCTATATTCATCGAACGAATGTTAGAACACAAATCTTTCTACAATTCTAGTGAAATCACTGTACCTCGGATTTCTAAGTTTCGTATCGTGGAACCGTCTGACCTGCCACAACAGAGGAAAGGCTCGTAAGTAATATTATTTAAAAAAAAATTTACTGTCATGTCTATTGAGTTTGTTATGTATAAATCATGTGTTCGGTTAAACTGATTAAGTAGTATAATCACACATTTAACTAAACAGTAATGACTGCAGTATCCGGGTTGCTCAATGGATGAAAAGTGCGGGTAGACTGATGATTTTGGCATCATGGTAACCAAATTTATTCAATTTCTAAATTTTTTATTATTATTAGAAAAAATGTAATATGTATCTAAGTATATATATATTATTCTAATTGTTTCGTACTTTTTAAAATTATTAGGTCTCTGACAGTGATAGGATGAGGCTAGCAATCGACTTGGTTAGCAAGGAATTCAATATGAAGAAGTCAGAAGTTATGGATGAGGCACATGCATATATGAAAGATATACTACAAAAACAGCCACAACTGCAAAAGGATATATAGTTTTTTTTTTCCATCGCATTTTATATTTGCCGAGACACGTCATATTTTATTATGCATTTTTTATCTTAAGTGATTCTTTGGTTATAGGATATTTTGTTCTCTAATCGAACCTATTGTTGAGTCATTTGATGTTTATTTCTGTGCTTAATAAAAGAGCTAATATCATTTAACTTTAATTTTTGGATTTCAATATAAATCCAAAGATATAACTTTTATGCATTACATAATTTAAAAGTTACCTATTATATAGCTATCTAATAATATTCTGAACTTAAAGTAACTGTTGTTTCTGGATAGTAATCAAATGACGATAATGCTAATAAGAATATTCACATTCGATTATGAAAATCAATATCATCCTGAAGATATGATATCATTTTTTCTAAAATGTAAAACCAAGCAGTAAAGTATAGTTTACTTAATGTGTATATTGAAATAAATATTAATTGTATATAGTAGCAGCCACACATGGAATTGTAATGGCTGCATTTTGTCTCAATGTACTATATTACACTGCGATTTAAATATATAAGTCTTTAATTAAAAAACTTACATTTATGTGTTGTTTTTTATTAACTTAGTTCGAAATAATAAATTTTGATATTGTTTTATAGGGTTACTGACATTAAACTTTTATAATTTTTTAATGTTTTTATTTTTAATGTTTAAATTATTATATCCAATTAATAAGATTAAAATTAAAATTAAAAAAGTTAATCTTATAAAAAATTATTGAATATATTAAACTACTAATATAATATTTAAGCAGGTTAGTACCCTAGACTTGAGTAGTGTTCCATCCAATTTAAAATCATTGTGCTTTACAAAAAATATTTTATTTTAATGATATTATTTACTATGACTTTTTATAAATTTATGCAATATTGATAAGAGAAGTCCTTTTTTCCTTTTCTTTTTTCAGAATTCAATTTACATGATTTTCTATTTTTAGTCTACAGGAGTTTTATAAACCCCCTTTAAAAAAATTTTAATCTTGGGTAAATAGCCACCTCTTTCAATTTTTCCCAAAATTTGGTCCAAAAGGAAAACCTAAACCCGCCCAAACCAAAACATTATTCTCAATCCTTCCTAATTCCATCGTCTATGCTTCTTACCAGAATCTCTATTTTGCTGAGCTTTTGTTCCCTAAACCCATCGTATATCCTTCTCTAAACCCATCTTCTAGTCAGAAACTCTGTTCCTTGGCTGCTGCTGCTAATGGTTGCGTTGCTGACGCGCTTGCTTGCTGTTCGCCTGTTGCTCACTACTTGCGAGGTCTTCTTTCCCCGACAATTATTCCGCAGGAAACTCAGGTCGAATATCTGATTAGAAGACATTAATACTACTTTTTTTTTCATACTTACCAAATTTTTGGATTGTGTATATGAACATCAGTTAAATGCTTAAAAGTTTATTGCCACTTCATTGTGCAGGTGAAGAAAATGATCCAGCACGTTCGTCAGTATCAAGTTCCATTGCAGAAGTAAATGGCAATGATGGATCATCGGGTGTGGTCTTGTTTCTTGGCCAAAATACTTGTGATCTTGTCCTTTTTTTGCCCCATTATTTTTATATAGAACTATGAAATTCATCTTTAATGTGAAATAATATCTTGGGGCAAGTTTCTTCAGACAGTTTGTTTTGTTAGCTTTGGATTCGGCTTCTAATGCTTTCACTTCAATATATTCCTTATTGCAGGAGAGGAATGAACGGTTGTTTTATAAGCTTCTTATTGAGCACGTCGAAGAGTTACTCCCAGTTGTCTATGCCCCAACTGTCGGTGAGGCTTGCCAGAAATACGGAAGCATCTTCATGCATCCTCAGGGTCTTTATATCAGCTTGAAAGAGAAGTAAGCTTGACTTTGACTTGGAATTATTGTTGATGAATATTTCCTGTGTTATTTGTGTTGATTACGTTGTATATTGTTTGGGTTTGAACTTAAATGGGGAGGATTCTTGAAGTACTAAGGAATTGGCCTGAGAAGAACATTCAATTCATTGTTGTAACTGATGGAGAACGGATCTTGGGTCATGGGGATCTTGGTTGTCAGGTAATTTCTTCTGTACTTGTTGAAATTTATGAATCATATTGTTTTATGAATCAGGTCTAATATTGCAATCTAATCTTTGGTAACATGTTGTTTCTTCAGAGAATGGGAATACCAGTTGGAAAAATTTCTTTATGTACATCACTCGGAGGAGTTCATCTGTCTGCTGTAAGTATATCCTATAAATTATCACAATCATAAACTCACAATGATTATGCCTTCCATTTCTTGTCATGCCTATAAATATAATATAATCTGATAAAAATTTTCAGGTTTGGCTATCACCATTGATGTGGGAACAAACAACGAGAACTTGTTGAATGATGAGTTATATATAGGGCTCAAGCAAAGACGGGCGACTGGGCAGGTTCATGACTAATATTCTTTTCTGAGTCATCATGGAGTTAATCATTTTTAAATTTAGCTATCACTTATATAATATGTCCTAATGTTGACTTCGGTTTAATTTTTCTGAATCCAAGAATATACTGAACTTATGCATGAATTTATGAGTGCTGTCAAGCAAAATTACGGAGAGAAAGTCCTCATTCAGAAATTAGCCAATATGACAAGCCATATTTTTTTATTGGGTGTGAAGTGCTTACTAACTTGTCCTTTTTTTTATGAATCTGTTATAGTTTGAAGACTTTGCAAACCACAACGCATTTGATCTACTTGAAAAATATAGATCAACCCATATTGTTTTCAACGATGATATTCAAATAAGGAATACTAGTCATCAATACTTAATTCCTATACTTTGGTAACTATAATATATCCAGCTCTGAAACCGTATCGCACTGTTCCAGGGTACAGCATCAGTGGTCCTTGCTGGACTAGTTGCAGCTCTGAAATTGGTTGGGGGCAACTTGGTTGACCACATATTCTTATTCCTTGGTGCTGGAGAGGTAGGTCCATGTAGTTCTGCAACTGTGCTCATGCTTCCTTCATTGGTTCTAAGATGAGGATGTAGTTCTAATGGTCTTAAACTTTTAATTATATTGGTGATTGTAGGCTGGCACTGGAATTGTAGAACTTATTGAACTTGAAACATCAAAACAGGTTCCTTTCTGTTACTGATATGATGTTTGGAGCATCTAAATACTTTCATTAATGTTATGATATTCATTTGATGAGTACTTTAGATTTATTAAGAAACTACCATTCTTGATGCAGACTAATGCCCCACTAGATAAAGTGCACAAGAACATTTGGTTGGTGGACTCAAAGGTAAGCATTGAATTCATCCAAGCTTCTCCATCTATGCAAAGTAGATTCTGATTTTCTGTTAGTAATATTCTTGATCCCCTTACTTCTGCAGGGATTGATTGTCAGTTCCCGAAAAGAATCGATTCAACATTTTAAGAAGCCATGGGCCCATGATCACGAACCTGTTCATCGACTCGTAGACGCTGTTAATGTATGATCGGTCTTTCTGTCCATTACACATGTGCGCACGCGCACACACAGCAAAAGTTTTAATATTCTTACATTATCTATGTCTATGTTACCCTCTCAGAAAATCAAACCAACAGTGTTGATTGGAACCTCTGGACAAGGAAGAACTTTCACTAAAGAGGTTATTGAGGCAATGGCTTCAATCAATGAGGTACTACTACTATTTCAATCTGTTTTTCCAACTACTATGACATAGTTCATGTCCATTTAAGCTAACAAGTCTATTACATGATAATGCATGCAGAAACCTATCATTCTTTCACTTTTCAACCCATCTTCACAATCAGAATGTACTGCTGAAGAGGCTTACAAGTGGAGCCAGGTAATAAGATACCCCTAGTAGTATTTCTATAATTAAGTTCGGGTTTCGAGTTTAATTTCTATATTCTTACCTTGTACATGTTTGGTATCATCAGGGTCACGCCATTTTCGCTAGTGGAAGTCCATTCCCTCCTGTTGAGTATGAAGGAAAAGTTTTTGTGCCTGGCTAGGTTTATAGTCCTTCAGAATTCATATGTAAGAAAAAGAAATTTTGCATAGAACACAGTCTGATTCAGATGTTTTCTTTGATGACAGGACAATAATGCATACATATTTCCCAAACAGAGCAGAGATTCCCCACCGCCGAACAGAGTAGAGATTCCCCACCGCCGGTGCACCACGAACGCGAAGACCCAGATCAACACAACACCTTGCCACCACCGACTGACCCAACAGGGCAGCACAGCAGATAACACCCACGAGGCCACAATCAACACAGCACCTCACCACCTCCACCCAGCAGCGTTTCTGGGTTCTGGCCACCCATGATCAACACAGCAGGTCACCACCTCCACCTCAGTTTATTGTTGATAACTTGGGTTTATAATTATGAAATAGTTAGGGATTGATTTTGTTAATTATAATTTTTGTGATTCTGAGTTGCTAGACTTGTTTAGGGTATTGTTACTTTCTTGTTAATAACTTTGATTATGTGCTTCTGAGTTGTTGGGTTCAAATTTGCTTGTTTTGCTTAGTTCAAATTCTATGATTCTCTGATTCTCTGATTCTGATTCTGTGATTATGTGATTCTGAATTGATTTTTGGTTTACTGCACTTATTTTGCTTGTTTTGAAATTTTGCTAGTAATACTGATGAGATACTATGTAATTTCACTAATTTTTGTTCTAAAATCATTGATTCATTGTTACTGTTTGTTGGTATTGTTTACTTTATTGTTGGTATTCTTGTTTGTTGATTCATTGTTGCTCTTGCTCATCACTATTTCGGTTTTTTCTTCTTCCTTCCTTGAATATGTTTCACTTCTATTTCTATTTTGCTGTCTGATTTTGTTGAGCCTCTGCTTTTACTTGGACTTTTCAACACCATTTCTTGTGGCTTTCCATTTCTATTCTAACATTAACACAAATTTTTTAAATTAAATCTAAAAATGTAAAAAATTAAATTTAGATAAAATAAAAAATTATAAAGATAATTCTAATATGAACTGTATGTGCTTTGTGATGCTGAAGTCACTCTTGTTGTCTTCTCCAGCCTTGGCCGTTTGTATGAGTATGCTAACAATAGAAATCCTCTCGAAGTAAGCTGTTGATTTTCTGTCATATTAAGTGTGCTATGATGTTTTCTTAATACTCTATCTTACTTGTGCATATTTTCTTTGGTAATTTTCACTAACTATTTGTCTATTTTGCAGGAAACAGCTCCAATTAGAGTTTTTGGACCATGGAATACTAACTTTGTTGAAGAATTAGCTTGAGCCACTTTTCGATGGAAGCTTGTCAAATATTAACATACGCACAGCAATTTTGAGTATTTTAAATGATGTACTGAGTTTTCACCATTATAAATATTTTTTTTATTCAATTGCCCTTCTCCAGCAAAATGATAAAGGAAATAAAGTGCAAAAGGGCATTTTAGAGGAAGCAAATTCTACTATGCAAGTTGAGTAGAATTAGAAGTCAATTATCAGGGATTTGAATGGTTTGTACTTTGTATATTCTGAATCATAGTTACTAAGTATTTTTCAGAGTTTCTTGTATTGGTAGATGCAAGTTCAAACATAAGTAACTAGAAAGTTATAATGACATTCACCAAAACTAAGTAATTCCTCACAAATTGTATTTGCTTGTATTCTAGATTTTGATCACATCAAACCAAATTCAACTTCGACTTACTAAAGGCTCAAAAGTTGGCTCGAGCTTCTCTTATATTAAAATAATTATATATGTATAGATATGTATATAATACAAAATATAGAGCTCAACTTCAAGCTCAAACATAGCTCATAACTTGCATATACATCACTTTTAAAAAGGTTAAACTACTAGAAGAATGAATTAGTGATGTTAGCCTCTCATAACTTGCTGCAAATTCATTAACCGTGATTCCCTCCATTCGATAGGAAGCAGATTTTGAGGCAAGTTCCCTCAGCTGTGATATGCTTCTTCCTAATTTCATTGCCACCTTCATTTCAAGCAGCTCCCCGTTTTCTCTTTTCTCCATATCACTTTCTTCCAAAGTTGATTCAATGGAGGTTTCTAACTGCTAGAAGAAGCCAGCAGAGTTTTTATACATTTCGAATACCATACCAACTTGGCCTTCATGCTCGAAGGTGTTGATTGCAGCATCCAAAGAACCAGCCATGAGAGGCACCATTGACCATTGTAGCATACCTAGCCATTCTTGTCAAATTTTTATTCCCTCTGCAGAGCAAACATGCAAGTCAAATTCATAGAAACCACACAAGAATGTTGATAGCAAATAGCCACAAATTTATTTATAGATTTATGTGCTACTCTTTTACCATAAATCTCAACAATTAAATAGTCAGTCTATCACGAGCAGCAATATCTTAACATTTTAGATATCGGTTTTTCCATAGTAAAAGATCATTCTAGAATTCCGAAAATCCAAAATAATTTCATGTTGAACCTTCTAACCATGGTACATAAAATCAAATAAAATAAATAAAAAGTAAGAATAATTGTAAAAAAGGAGACCTGTAAAGAATATGCTGATGTGTAGAAATGTCCCTGTATTTCTTAGCAATACCAAAGTCAATGATATACACCTATAGAGGGTGCTTTGTTTTGATTCATACAGAAACTGAGGGTGCTTGGTTTTGACATTTTTCTGAATAAGAAAGAAAACCAAGCCAATAGCATGCTCGATCAGACACACATGACTTATCCTTCAATAATTTAATTTTGCCACTGAAATATGCAGAAATCTTAAATTGCCATACCCTACAGCACCCCATAGCTCTAATATATCTCTCTTAAGGAAAAAAAAGAACTAGTTTTACATATTTATTTCTTGGAAAGTCACTAAAAAATTACAATTCTCCTAATTTTGGCAACTCTTGGAATTTTATTTAAAATTTTATTTAAAGTTGCATAATTATACCTCATTCTTTATGTAGTAATAGTTGGCTTTTTCAAGTGTCAACTAAATAGCATATTCTTGCTTTCCAATAGGATACACCATGTGCAAATGCCTATTTATATTTAAAAAAAAACCCTTCCATATGGTAAAAATATTCTCGTTCTCTTTTTCTTTTCTTGCTTTTTGGTAAAATATGGTAAAAGTATTCACTTATAAACTGAAGTCACTGGAATTAAACTATAAATCAAAGAAACAATAATGAAAGAAATCAAAGGGACACAATCAATTGAGAAGAAAAATGACCAAGTTATTTAGAGAGATTGAACCATATTGCTATAAAGGAATACAAAAGGCATATAAAACCATATTGGATTTGATATCGCAGTAAAGGAAAACATATTACAAGTTTACAACAGATAATCACAAAAGGAATTTGGAAATTGAATTATGGAAGGCTGTGGTATTTTCAATGTATTATTGCTCATAAAGCCACTCAAATTCAAGATACCCCGTGAGGGATTTGAAACATATGCAAATTAACCATGCCCAACCAGTTGTTTAATGCCTTTTTAATCAGAATAAACAACCAATAATAGTGCATGGATGAAATGCACATGAAATCAGATGAAAATACCTATTTACAGAGGTCTTCAAGGAACTCAGAGTATGTAATGGGTTTCATGTCATTGAATTTAGCAATGAATGAATGCTTGATGATATCAATTATCATTTTGCATACATATTCCCATAATTCTCACTCACTAACAATGTACCTCCTAATTGCCCATAATATCCTTATCATATTCATATCATATTTCCTTAAAAGATTAAAACGCATACATAAAATATTTATTAGTGTTTAACCAATGCAACCCATTAAGTCCTAATAAAATTAGAATTTAAATAAAAGGGATGCACTAATCATGGACTTCAACACCATATATAACTTTTATTTTGCTTAAAAAGTGACTTTTATTCATCATATTGTAAAAGGGTTTGCATAATTTTCTATTTAGCATAGGAACTAATCATCAATATACCAAATAAGCTTTAATCAAAGGAAAACAAACTCTAGTAGGAATATAACTTACCAAAGTAAACCAAACTGTATACATTGTCCCTGCTGTATCGCTTAAACACATTGCTTTTTATCTGAGCAAAATTATTTGACACCAGCAAAGCGAACAATGCATTGTTGTGAGCAACTATACAGGTTGATAGAGTGATTTCCTGAGCTAATAAGATAAAATAATAAACAAGTAAGACTAGTCAAGGAACCAACCTCTGTTTCTTACTCTTGCTTACAGAGAATAACATAGTTAACAAAACATATATGATTTTTTCCTTTTCTTTGGTGTTTTTTTTGGGGGGGGGGGGACCTAAGAATCTGAGAAAATGAAAGTAATTCCAACGAGGAAGGATACTTGAAGCAGCAATAGATAAAGATTTATTGGCAATAAATCTCCATATCCAGAATCTCGTACTTGCTGGTGGACAACTTCCAAGTCCTTCAAAAAAAACCAATGAGATCAAAGCATTTACGTTATCTGAATTGAAATCTATAAAAGAATTTGTACCCCAAAAATACAAAGGAATTATGCTTATAGTCTATCCTTCCATGTACCGATCTTGATAATAATAATATTGGGTGAGAGGGAAGGATACCGTGAGAAAGGCGGTGCTGCTTGTGACGACGGCGCCCAATGATAGCAACAAGTGTCCCTTCTTTTATAGCATCAGCATCATCAAAAGCAAAATCAATCTACAATGGAGCAATTGCTAATGATTATGAACTAAGATTTCAAGTATTAGAGGAATAGAATGAAAAAAAGAAAAAATCCACTTTACTTTACACATTTTCACCTTTTACTTAAATTCAAGTTTCAGGCAACCAAGATCCTCTAAAACAAGAAACACTCAACATTAAAGGAAAATGTAGAAGCTAATTATTTTTATGCACACTTGAGTACTATCTTGGTAGGTATCCAATGGTATCCCAGACTTTGCTGCCTCACTTGCACTTGCAACAGACTTGGAACAACCGATGCATTAAGGTTCAACGGTTCATTGGTTTGATTGAAATTCCCATTGTATAAAGATATTTTCATTGCGGAAAGTCACCAAAATTTAGAATATGGCTAATTCAAATAACTAACATCATTGAAACAGCATAGTAATGACTGATAATATAAAAAAGAAAGGGAAGAAGAAATGTAAAGTGCCAAAGAGGAAGAACTCACATGGGAATCCCTACTATGTTCTTCAAATTACCGGTGCGAAGCTGGCGACCCAAATGCTGAATTGCCATACAAGAAGCATGACCAAACCCCAATCCTACAACCATTTCACTTTTCACATATGTGTCTACCTATCAAATAGCATATCTACAAAATCATTCATCTTCCAACAATATGAAAAATCACTATGCATAAAAAAGGAGTTTTAATCCCAATATAAGCCTAGTAACCCTAAAATCTGGACAACAAAAAGCTGCATACATTACAACACTAGGCAGCAACAACAAGAATGCAATACTGTATCAACTAATTCACAGAAAGCAACCCAACAAAAAGAGAAAGGATTTTTGACAAACGTTGCTAAGTAAAACATGAAACTAGGAATTATGATAACAAAGCTAGTAAATTCTGAATGGGCATGCATGAAAAACCATACATTGATCACACATAGTAAATTGCAAAGTTGCAAACTTTGAAAGCTGCAGAACTGGAAATACAAGTTTCATAGGCATACAATGTATTGAGCTGCTCAGAGAAGTGCTGAACTGTCATCGAGACAGGAACGAGTCACCATTCTTAGAAAATCGTGGTTGCTTCTTCTTCTTGTTCTTTTTAGAGGTGTTGAGGAATGAAGAGGAAGCTTTGTTGAGAAGGATGAAGATGATGAATAAGTTAAAGAAGCCATTTGATTCATGTTCATCACACTTGGTGGTTATTTCAAAGTGGATAAGGGATTCTGCAACGCAATTTCATGAGAGGAAAGGATACCGTGAGGAAGGCGGCGCTGCTTGTGACGACGGCGGTGGCGATGCTTTCCAGCATGGAGATGGCACGACAGACGGAGAGAATGGGGCACCCAATGAGGCGGTTATGCTCGGGTGGTGACGATGGTGCTGGAGCGGGGGAGAAAATACAGAAGATTAGGGTTCATTGTGTGGGAGCATGATTTGGGGAAGAATCAAAGACTGAATTTTTAATATTTTAGTAAATTATATAATTACCCACTTTAGGCTATAATTTAATTACCAATAGTTTAAGCATAGTTAACATAGCAACCAATTAAAAGATGACATGTCACAGAGGGTAATATACATGTTATTATAGGAAGGGTAGAGTAGAATTTACCTATTTATAAATATTAATAATAAAAATAGTTTCGCTAATGTAAATGATCAATACAATAATTATATGAAAAAATAAATAATCACATAATTGCATAATATTCAAGATCCTATATGATTGAATTTAATGGATAAATTCAAAAACATCTATACGATAATGTCCTAATATTTTAGTATACTGTAAATTATACTATAATATTTATATCATATTATAACTTTAAATCAACTTCTTAAACACATGAAGTACACATGATAAAAGAGAATATTACAAAATAAAATTATAGTAAAATTATTTAAAAACATCGTAAAAAAGACACATTTCTTTTGTTAATCAAAAGTTAGAAGGGACACAAATATGCGCCTAATAATGAGCAACTAAAATAGACAAAAATATTTAAAAAATATAAAAAAATAAAATGTATAAGTAATGATAAAAGAAGTAAAAATTAAATAAATTACAAAATTGTACCCTAAACACAAGAGAGAGAAAGAGAGAAAAGAGAACGAATGACTAAAAAACACATTATGATCTCGTATAAATAGATGACATTGAAAAAAAATAAACTAATTAAATTAATTCATATATTTCTTTATCATATTTATATATTATTTACTAAAATAATTTGATATTTACTCCAATCAAATCAAATCAAATAATTAATATAATTAACTAAATTAATTAATTGATATAATTAATTATAATTAATTAATTTATATAAATTATAATAAATTGTGAGATTTAAATGTCTAATTAAATTAATTAATTAATATTATTAATTAGTTATAATTGATTTATTTTACAGAATTAAAAGAAATAAATCGAAAAACACTCTCACAAGCATGCCACGTCAGCTCCATTATTAAGTGTAGAATTCTGATTTTTATATAATAGAATAGATTGTTGAATTATTAAATTAAAGAAATTGAATTGATGTCTAAAAATAATTACTAAAAATCAAGTATACTAATTATATAAAAATTAGGGTAAAAAACAAAAATAAGCCAAGGGAGAAAATAATTTACGTGAATAAGCCAAAACAAAAATTACTTCATGAATCCACCAATGCACGTTTATATGTAGTTCGAACCAGCTTGGTCCGAACTCCATTTCTACATAATTCGAACTACCTTGGTTCGAATTACACACAAACGCACGCACACACTAATTCGAACTAGCTTGGTTCGAATTATACACACAATAATTCATGGTATAATTCGAATTATGCTATTAAAAAATTAATAATTTATTAAAAAAAGTTTATTAAAAAATTTATTAAAAAAATTAATAATTTAAAAATTAAAAAATATATATTTTATTTCATACGTTAAAAAAAAGCTAACAAAATATTTAATTACGAGACTTCTTTAAAATATTAATGAGCTATCAATTCGAATTCCATATAATACTTTTCTGTCCATTTTTAATAGTTCATGAATATTTTTTAATAAATTTTTTTAAATTATACTACAAAAAATATTTTATCCTATGCAAAATAATTTAAAAAAATGGCTTAAAAAATGTTAGAAGTACTATAAAAATTTGTAATGTTATAATAACTTAGGTAAATACATGTATGTACTCAAATTTTAAATAAAATACTCTACATAGTCAATAATAATTTAGAAATGAAAGAAAATATTTTATTCCATACAAAATAGTTAAAAAATATATTTTATTCTATACAAAATAATTTTAAAAAATGGCTTAAAAGATGTTATGAGTACTATAAAAGTTTGTAATATTCTAGTAATTTAGGTAAATACATGATAAAAATATTTTTTCTTTAATTTCTAAATTATTAGTGACTATGTGGAGTATTTCTTTAATGTCTTAAATCATTAGGACATTACAAATTTTTATAGTACTTCTAACATCTTTTAAGCCATTTTTTAAATTATTTTGCATAGAATAAAATATTTTTTTATGGTATAATTTAAATAAATTTATTAAAAAATATTCATGATAATTTTTTAATAAAATTATTTAAATTATATGGTGAGATATTACATGATTTGAATTACGCATAGGGAAGTTCGAATTACTCTAATTCAAATTATATGGTGAGCAATTCGAATTCTATACAATACTCTTCTGCCCATTCTTGATAGCTCATGAATATTTTTTAATAAATTTATTTAAATTATACCACAAAAAATATTTTATTCTATGCAAAATAATTTAAAAAATTACTTAAAAGATGTTAGAAGTACTATAAAAATTTGTAATGTCCTAATGACTTAGGACATTAAAGAAATACTCCACATAGTCACTAATAATTTAGAAATTAAAGAAAAAATATTTTTATCATGTATTTACCTAAATCACTAGAATATTACAAACTTTTATAGTACTCATAACATCTTTTAAGCCATTTTTTAAAATTATTTTGTATAGAATAAAATATATTTTTTAATTATTTTGTATGGAATAAAATATTTTCTTTCATTTCTAAATTATTATTGACTATGTAGAATATTTTATTTAAAATTTGAGTACATGCATGTATTTACCTAAGTTATTATAACATTACAAATTTTTATAGTACTCCTAACATTTTTTAAGCCATTTTTTTAAATTGTTTTGCATAGGATAAAATATTTTTTGTAGTATAATTTAAAAAAATTTATTAAAAAATATTCATGAACTATTAAAAATGGACAGAAAAGTATTGTATGGAATTCGAATTGATAGCTCATTAATATTTTAAAGAAGTCTCGTAATTAAATATTTTGTTAGCTTTTTTTTAACGTATGAAATAAAAATATATATTTTTTATTCTTTTAAATTATTAATTTTTTTAATAAATTTTTAATAATTTTTTTAATAAATTATTAATTTTTTAATAGCATAATTCGAATTATACCATGAATTACTGTGTGTAATTCGAACCAAGCTGGTTCGAATTAGTGTGTGCGTGTGTTTGTGTGTAATTCGAACCAAACTGGTTCGAATTATGTGTGTACATATTTGTGTATAATTCGAACCAAGCTGGTTTGAATTATGTAGAAATAGAGTTCGAACTACATATAAACGTGCGTTGGTAGATTCATGAAGCAGTTTTCGTTTTGGCTTATTCACGTAAATTATTTTCTCCCTTAGCTTATTTCTGTTTTTTACCCTAAAAATTGCACGTAACTGTAAATCATACTATAATTTTATATATTATATTATAACTTTAAGTCAACTCCTTAAACATAAGAAGTACACATGATAAAAGAGAATATTACAAAACAAAATTATAGTAAGATAATTAAAAAATATCCTAAAAAAAGACACATCTTTTTTGTTAATCAAAAGTTAGAAGGGAAAAAATATGCACCTAATAATGAGCAACTAAAATAGACAAAAAATTTTAAAAAATATAAAAAAATAAAATATATAAGTAGTGATAAAAGAAATAAAAATTAAATAAATTACAAAAATTATACCCTAAACATAAGAGAGAGAGAGAGAGAGAAAGAAAGAGAAAAAAGAGAAGGAATGAGTAAAAAACACATTATGATTTCGTATAAATAGATGATATTGAAAAAAATAAACTAATTAAATTAATTTATGTATTTTGTTATCATATTTATTATTTATTAAAATAATTTGATATTTACTCCAATTAAATCAAATCAAATAATTAATATAATTAACTAAATTAATTAATTGATATAATTAATTGTGAGATTTGAATGTCTAATCAAATTAATTAATTGATATCATTAATTAATTATAATTGATTTGCTTTACAGAATTAAAAAAACAAATCGAGAAACATTCTTAGAAGTATGCCACATCAACTCCATCATTAAGTGTAGAAATCCGATATTTATATAATAGAATAGATTCGGTTATTAAACCTTATTTTTATCTTCTAACCAACAACATCTTTAGTAAAATAAAAAGCATGTGATAATTTATTCATGATTGTTACAGATTTAAATATTTTTTTATCTAAATTTATTTAAGTAGATCCAACACCAACAAAAATTACTCTCATTAAAAGAACGCACGTAAATTCTTCTTTTCCTCCTCTTTCGTTATCATCATCACCAACAGCACCAATATTTTGCTAACATTTTTATTGGTTCTGATTTTTTCTGGTACTATCATTAAATAATTTTAATTTATTTTTTAGTTTATTTTGGTTCATTTGTGAATTAATTTCAATTCATTTGTGTGTTAATTTCGATTCACTTGTAAATAAAAAAATTTGGTCAATACTTATTAGCAATATCAAGTGAATCAAATTAACACACAAATGAACTGACAATTAACATACAAATGAATCGAAATAAATTAAGAAATAAATCGAAATTATTTAATGATGACGGCAGAAAAAATCAAAACTAATAAAAACGTTTGTAAAATGTTAGTGTTATTGATGATGGCGATAAAGAAGAAAGAGGAGGACGAAAAGAAAGAACAAGAAAAGAAAAAGAAAAAGAAAGAAAGAAGAAAAATTTGTGTGTACAAATTTAGAAGAAGAAGAAGAAAGGAAGGAGAAGAATCTGAAGAAAGAAACAGAGGAAGAGAAGGAGAAGAAAAAAGAGAAAGAACACATGATTTAAAAAGTTATAACAATTTGGATAAATTTAAATAAGTATTTTATTTGAAAGTAAAATTTTATTCTAATTTATAATGAAATTTTATCTGTAATATTGTTTGCCATCCATGTCCCTTTACCCGTTACAACATATGATTCGAACTAGCTAAGCCGTTGGCAATAGATGAGCTTATATGATAAATACAGAAGGACTAAGCTAAGACAAGGAAGTGATTTGTTGAGATAAGATTTGTTACGTGGATGCCCATTTATGAAGGGCGGTGTAGTATTCTAAAGGAAGAATGCTTTTAATAAGCATTTGAAAATCTATCCTATGTACATCTATAAATAGAGGTTCAAGCCTATGAAAGTTACATAACAACAGAACAAAATACCATTCTCCCTTTCTTACAAATAAATCAATCCTCTTTTATGCTGCAATCAAATACTCTTCTCCTTATATTTCTACTACAATTCTTTCTCTTCTTTTATTTTATAAGTATTTTAAATTCTATTTTCTATTACTCTTTACATATAATATTAATAGCAATATTAACCATCTTTATTATATTGAGATTGTAACAATAAACAAATGCGATTCTCTCTCTCTTTATTTTTAATACTTCTTTCTATCTTTGTATATATATACACAATACAACATATAATTTTATTATATATATATATATAAATTATTATTGAGCTAATTATTTTAATACTAGAGTCTTCTATTTATACAACTTTATTATATATATATCTTTTATTTTACAATACGTTATCAGCACGAGACTCTGATCAAATTTTTAGGAAGACTCAGGTAACAATTTTTCATTATGTCGAAACTCTCTCATCTTGAATTCAATGCTCTTGATATATCTGGAAACAATTATTTATCATGGATATTAGATGCTGAAATCCATCTTGATTCAATGGATCTTGGAGATACCATTAAGGCTGAAAATAATGCATCCCAGAAGGATAAAGCCAAAGCCATGATTTTTCTTCGTCGTCACCTTGACGAGGGATTGAAAAATGAATATCTCACATTAAAAGATCCTGCAGATCTTTGGAAAGACCTTGAAGAAAGGTACAATCATCAGAAAACGGTGATACTTCCTCAAGCCCGGTATGAATGGACGCATTTGCGTTTACAAGATTTTAAATCTATAAATGAATATAATTCTGCAATGTTTCGAATCACCTCACGAATGAAATTGTGTGGGGAAAAAATAACTGATCATGATATGTTGGAGAAAAGTTTCTCAACCTTCCATGCCTCGAATGTGCTCCTGCAGCAGCAGTATCGAGAGAAAGGGTTTAAAAAATATTCTGAGTTAATTTCTTGCCTTCTTGTTGCCGAACGCAACAATGAGTTGTTATTAAAAAATCATGAAGCGCGCTCAGCTGGCGCCGCCTTATTTCCTGAAGTAAATGCGGCAAATCATTACCCCAGAAGAGGTAAATGGCAAGCTTTTAATAACAAGAAAAGTTATGGAAGGAAAAAGAATTATGTTCAAAAGAGAGGATCTCACCAGAAGTGGGACAAAGAAAGGAATATCGGGCAGAATAAATCAACCGAGAAAAAGTGTTTCCGCTGTGGTGGAAAGGGCCATTGGTCACGTACCTGTCGTACCCCAAGGCACCTAGTCGATCTTTACCAGGCATCTTTGAAAAAGAACGACAAAGGAAAGGAAACAAATTTTGTTTCAAATGATGCTGAGAACTCCACCACTCATTATGATATATCTGATTTCTTTGAGGACCCTGAAGGAAATATTGGTCATTTGATCAATGATGGAATAGTTTAATATGTGGGATTGTGAAGTATATATGTAAATAAATAATGTAAAAAAACTTATTGTTAAGTTTTATTTTCTATGTATTTAAGTTTCAAATGTGATGTACATAAATAATGAAATATTAATAAATTTTGAAATGATTAAATGTGTCAAATTTTAAAATAAAATTTCAGTATATGACATTATTTTATGTACAGTGTTTCTTAGAAAAATAATTCTGATCAAGTATTCAATTTAACTGTGCATACTACTCATTTTATTATTATTTGTTTTTGAAGAATGGCAAGGATATGTAATGAAGATGTATGCCTTGCGGATAGTGCAAGTTCACACACTATTCTCAAAAGTGATATATATTTTACCCATCTTGTGCCAAAAGAGGAATATGTTAACACTATTATTGGCTCAGGCAATGTGATAGAAGGCTCCGGAAGAGCTATAATTTTGTTTCCTGGAGGAACAAAATTTATAATAAATAATGCACTATTATCTACCAAGTCTCGAAGAAACTTGTTGAGCTTTAAAGATATTCGCCGAAATGGATATCATATTGAGACTATGAATGAGGGAGATCATGAGTATTTATATATCACAACTCATGATTCAAATAAGAAAGTTATATTAGAGAAATTACCCTCTC
This sequence comes from Arachis ipaensis, assembly GCF_059453495.1. NCBI lineage: Eukaryota > Viridiplantae > Streptophyta > Magnoliopsida > Fabales > Fabaceae > Arachis > Arachis ipaensis. The sequence goes on from NC_142438.1 coordinate 53,023,582, forward strand.
TTTCATCTGGGTTGTATTATACTAAGATTAGTGCAATTGAATCACATGCCACTGTAAACCAGAAGTTTACTAGCCCAAATGAATTCATAACTTGGCACGATCGTTTGGGTCATCCGGGAACAACCATGATGAGAAGAATTATTGAAAACTCTCATGGACATTCACTAAAGAACCAGAAGATTCTTAAAACTAGTGAATTTTGTTGTGCTGCATGTTCTCAAGGGAAGTTAATTTTAAGGCCATCACTAGTAAAGATTGGATTTGAGTCTCCTGAATTCCTAGAAAGGATTCAAGGTGATATATGTGGACCTATTCATCCACCATGTGGATCTTTTAGATATTTTATGGTCCTGATAGACGCATCTTCGAGATGGTCACATGTGTGCTTATTATCTTCTCGCAACCTGGCGTTTGCGAGATTACTGGCTCAAATTATTCGATTAAAAGCACAATTTCCAGAAAATCTAATTAAAGCAATTCGTCTTGATAATGCTGGTGAATTTACTTCCCAAGCTTTTGATGCTTATTGTATGGCTAATGGAATAAGTGTTGAACATCCAGTAGCTTATGTTCACACACAAAATGGGTTAGCAGAATCAGTTATTAAACGCCTCCAATTAATTGCTAGACCCTTACTTATGAGAACAAATCTCCCAACCTCGATTTGGGGGCATGCAGTTTTACATGCCACAGCACTTATTCGTTTGAGGCCAACGAGTTACCATCAGTTCTCCCCTATGCAATTAGCTTTTGGCCAGCAGCCAAATGTTTCCCATTTAAGAATATTTGGGTGTGCGATATATGTTCCCATTGCACCACCTAATCGCACCAAAATGGGACCCCAAAGAAAATTGGGGATATATGTTGGATATGATTCTCCCTCTATAGTGAGGTATCTTGAGATACAAACTGGTGATGTGTTTAAAGCCCAGTTTGCGGATTGTCATTTTAATGAATCAAAATTTTCAACATTAGGGGGAGAGAATAAGTTTCCTGAAAAGGAACTTAACCGGAATGCATCATCGTTGATGCATTTAGATCCTCGATCAGGGCAATGTGAACTGGAAGTTCAAAAGATTATACATTTGCAAAGAATAGCAAATGAATTGCCTGATGCATTTTCTGATACAAAGAGGATAACCAAATCTTATATACCAGCGGAAAATGCCCCAATTCGAATTGATGTCCCAGTGGGACAAGTAGCCACTGAAGCAAATTCACGCCAGAAGCGTGGTAGGGCGGAAAATGCCCCAATTCGAATTGATGTCCCAATAGGACAAATAGCCACTGAAGCAAATACACGCCAGAAGCGTGGCAGGCCTGTCGGTTCCAAAGACAAAAATCCTCGAAAGAGAAAAGAGGTAAATACGATTCCTGTTGAAAAAGACATAGTAAAGACACCGGCAGTTGTCCAAAATTCTGATATAACGCCAGAAGACGTTCAGGTACATGAAAATTGTGAAAATGACGAGATCTCGATAAATTATGTCTTTACAGGAGAGAAATGGGACCGAAATAAGACAATTGTCAATGAAATATTTGCATATAATGTGGCATTAAATATCATGCATGAAAGTAAGGATCTTGAGCCAAGATCAGTTGAAGAATGTCGACAAAGAAATGATTGGCCAAAATGGGAAGCAGCCATGAAGGCTGAATTAGACTCACTTACAAAACGTGAAGTCTTTGGACCTGTAGTTCGTACACCAGAAGATGTAAAACCTGTTGGATACAAATGGGTATTTGTGAGAAAACGAAATGAGAAAAATGAAGTTGTGCGCTATAAAGCCCGACTTGTGGCACAAGGTTTTTCACAAAGGCCCGGTATAGATTATGAAGAAACGTATTCCCCTGTAGTGGATGCGATAACATTGCGTTATTTGATCAGTTTATCTGCATATCATAAACTGCATATGCATTTAATGGATGTGGTAACAGCCTATTTGTACGGCTCATTAGATCGGGATATCTATATGAAAGTCCCTGAAGGACTAAAGATATCTAAACCATCCAGTGAATATTCGCAAGGGTTATACTCAGTCAAATTGCAAAGATCTTTATATGGTCTAAAGCAATCTGGACGAATGTGGTATAATCGTCTTACTGAGTATCTGGACAAAAACGGTTTCAAGAATGATGATATCTGTCCATGTGTTTTCATAAAGAAAACTACATCTGGGTTCATTATAATTGCTGTGTACGTTGATGATTTAAATATCATTGGGACTCCTGAAGAGATTCCAACAATTATAAAAACTCTAAAAGAAGAGTTTGAGATGAAAGATCTTGGAAAGACTAAGTTTTGTCTCGGCCTGTAGATCGAGCATATAAAAGGTGGGATCTTTATTCATCAAACAACATACACAGAAAGGATATTGAAAAGATTTTATATGGATAAGTCACATCCATTAAGTACACCAATGATCGTAAGATCTTTGGATATGAAAAAGGATCAATTCCGTCCTAAAGAAGAAAATGAAGATATCCTTGGTCCTGAAGTACCATATCTTAGTGCCATTGGAGCGCTAATGTATCTTGCTAATAATACGCGACCTGACATATCATTCGCGGTGAATTTACTAGCAAGGTATAGTTCCTCTCCAACCAGAAGACATTGGAGTGGAATCGAACAAATTTTTCGATATCTTCATGGAACGGTTGATATGGGATTGTTTTATCCCTATGGATCCAAGTCACAACTAGTTGGCTATGCAGATGCCGGATACTTGTCTGATCCACATAAAGGGAGATCTCAAACAGGATACCTGTTCACATATGGTGGTACAGCTATATCTTGGAGGTCCACGAAACAGACGATTGCTGCAACATCCTCTAATCATACTGAAATACTGGCGATTCATGAAGCTAGTCGCGAGTGTTTTTGGCTGAGGAGTCTGATTCAATATATTCTATCATCATGTGGACTGATTGATCATAAGATAGCTCCAACTGTCCTGTTTGAAGATAATGCAGCATGCATTGCTCAACTTAAGGGTGGATACATCAAAGGTGATAGAACAAAGCATATTTCTCCCAAATTCTTCTTCACTCATGACCTTCAAAATCAAGGGACAATTGATGTCCAACAGATCCGTTCAAGTGACAATCTGGCAGATTTATTTACAAAGTCACTCCCAAAATCCTCCTTTGAAAGATTGGTACATAACATTGGGATGCGCCGATTTCGAGACATTAAATGATGTCGGCAAGAGGGGGAGACTGTACTCTTTTTCCCTTGGTTAAGTTTTTTTTCCCATTGGATTTTTCTTGACAAGGTTTTTAATGAGGCAGTCCCCATCACAAAGGATATTGTACTCTTTTTCCTTCACTAAGGTTTTTCCCACAGGGTTTTCCTTTAGTAAGGTTTTAATGAGGCATATCCCTAAATGAGTATCCAAGGGGGAGTGTTGAGATAAGATTTGTTACGTGGATGCCCATTTATGAAGGGCGGTGTAGTATTCTAAAGGAAGAATGCTTTTAATAAGCATTTGAAAATCTATCCTATGTACATCTATAAATAGAGGTTCAAGCCTCTGAAAGTTACATAACAACAGAACAAAATACCATTCTCCCTTTCTTACAAATAAATCAATCCTCTTTTATGCTGCAATCAAATACTCTTCTCCTTATATTTCTACTACAATTCTTTCTCTTCTTTTATTTTATAAGTATTTTAAATTCTATTTTCTATTACTCTTTACATATAATATTAATAGCAATATTAACCATCTTTATTATATTGAGATTGTAACAATAAACAAATGCGATTCTCTCTCTTTATTTTTAATACTTCTTTCTATCTTTGTATATATATACATAATACAACATATAATTTTATTATATATATAAATTATTATTGAGCTAATTATTTTAATACTAGAGTCTTCTATTTATACAACTTTATTATATATATATCTTTTATTTTACAATATGATTCACAATTTCACATACAGATGCATAAAACATCCTTTTTTTTTTCAGGACTATGATGTGGAAAGAGTCGTTGATTTTTGCGCGTGTCCACCATCCACCATTCGTATTAGCAATGATTAATATTTAATGTTGTTTTACGGAACTGATTGGTGTGAAATATTAAATATACGATTTTAAGTGAACCAAAATTTAAATGAATCGGTTCACTTTTGTGGGCTAACTTTGAAAATGGACTGATCAATAAAGTAGACTCTTATTATTTGGATTCTTTTTGTTACTTTGATATGTTTTCATTATTTTCTAAAAGTAATTAGTATTTTTCAAAATCATAAATTAACTAATTAAGTATCATAAATAAATAGATAAAATGAAAGTAAAAAAATAATTCAACCAAAGAAAAAAATATATACGCTAAATTTGGATTTTTTTTTAAGTGAGATATAATAGTAATGGTAAATAGATTGAACTAATATAAATAAATTCTCATTAATAAGTTATATAACTCAAATGGCATAATATCTCCATGCTCATCTAAGAGGTTGCGAGTTCGAGTCTTTCTATCTTTAGTAAAAAAAAAAACTTTAAAATAGTATATGACAATTCATATCGCTGACAAAAATAATCTCAAAAGATAGGGACAACAACAAATCTCTAAAAAATTTAAAAATGCGACAAAAATAATTAAATATTAAATATATATTCTAAAAAAAAGACTTTTGAGATAAGATTTTCATGCGATTTTTTGTGAGTATTATTAGAAAAATAAGATATTTTCATTTTTAAAATTTGATAATTTTATATTAAGTTTATTTTTAAAATTTTTTTTTACTGTGAATGATCTTTTTTTTTTTAAAATAAAAAAATTCTAGATATCAAATTTTTTTCAGTTTTTTGTGCACCGTCTAAATAGTTATTCAAATGTTTCTACAAAACTTTAGATCAAATGGATATGTCATTTGTTGATTACAAAAGTTTCTTTACCATTTATAAAAAATATAATATTTATTGATTGTTTTTGTCGCATTTTAATTATTCAACGACTTATTTGTCATTCATATTTTTAAGGATTATTTTGTCAAGCGGCGTAAACTTTCGACTACCATTTTAGTATTTTACTCTTAATAATTTAGAATTCATTATTACTTAAAAATCATATTCTCAATTTGGAACTTCATGGCTCATTGTCTTTTGTTGCTTGAGACTCAATTGCAAGTTGCATATAATGATTTACCGATATGATTTTGGAATATGATAATTGAAAAAAAAAAAAAAAAAAAAAACTCACGAAGAATTGTAAATCAGAGAGAGAAAAAAGAGAAATTTTTTTGTGTCTATGATTTTTTTTTTTTTGTATAAATTGCCTAAAAATAGAAATAGAAGAAGGTGTCACTCATCTTTTTGTTTTTGAGTTCTATGTCTAAAATTTAGGCACCACATAAAGAACCGAAAAAATATCAGGTACAAAAAAATTTTAAAAGAGAGAAATTTAATTTAATTTCACAAAACAATAATTTAATCTCTAAACCCATATATATATATACTATTTCTTTTCATAATAATACTATTTTATTTTCTCTAAAGCTGAATTTAGATTTTTTTTTTTTTAATTTGTAGGTAAGATTAAGGTGGAGTCCAAACTTTATATTACTTATTGCTATCCCAATTCTCACCATGAGTCAAAAAACTTTTTTTTTAGTTTTCATTTTTTCGGGTGGTCTGTCTTCACCAATTCATGGCCATTTGTTCTTCTTTTAAATCATATTATATTATACTGTATTATATTTTATTATATATGAAAAATTATTAAAAATCTTAACTTATTTTTCTAATTATCTTCATAATTTTTAAATAAAAAATTGAATGTTTTTCCCTTTTTAAGGTTTCTAAAAAATAACATATATATTTAAAGGGTAAAGTATACTTTTTGTCATTGAAGTTTGAAAAAAATTTTAAAAATACCCCTAAGTTTTATTTTTATTTTAATTTTGTCCCAAAAGTTTTCGATTTCTATCAAATATACCTCTACTGGCTAAATTTTCAAAAAAATTAAGACCAATCTAACAATAATGCATGAAAATTATGCTTGATTTGCTTGTGTTGAGGGTTGTTATGAAATTGTTGTGGAATTGGTCTTAAATTTTTTGAAAAATTAGCTGTTAGGGGTATATTTAATGCAAATCGAAAACTTTTGGGACAAAATTGAAACAAAATAAAACTTAGGAATATTTTTGAAACTTTTGTCAAATTTCAGGGACAAAAAATATACTTTACCCATATTTAAATTTGTACTCACATATATATTAGAAGGCTAATTAATTAGAAGAATAAATTAAAAATGTTAGGTGATCATTTTTTTCCTTATATTTGCGTTGCATTTTAGCCAATGTTAGTCAATTTTTTATTGTTCAACTAAAATATTGGCATTCTAACATTTTTCTATTAAAATTCATAATAATAGCTCAAGAATAAGCTTGAAATTCTGATGCTATTATGTTGTATGTTAACATTTTGCGATGTATTCTAATGGGTTAGTGACAAATATTGGTATTACTAATGGAATTAACAACCAATAATTTTCAAAGCAATAAAAGTAGCGTCGTTAAGAGTTAGCGATGGACTGTTTACTAGTCTGAATCTAGAATTTAAGTAGTCTAAGACGATAACAACGAATACATTCCATTAATAATTACATTAAATTTATTCCCATATTATGTGATGAGTGAATGTGAATCTGTCAATAATAGTTAAAAGAATAACTACTTTTCCTCTTTTATCGACTACAAACTCCACAAATCCAAATACAAAACTTGTTTATATAATAATTTCAAAGTAATTTGCAATTAAACATTGTCCCGATAACTTCAATTCATGAAAAATATATACACCGTCACTAAAAGTATTTTATACAAGATGGCAAAAACCAAAGTTATTTTGATACATAGGTATCTTTAGTAGTTTTTATATTTTTTTATTAGTTTTTTTAAGTTTAAATAAAAAATATTATGTTTCTAGTAGAGTTTTTATAACTAATAATAAAATTTGGAGTTAAGAATTATCGTGGATTCAAGTTATATTTTCAAAAAAATTTACAACTAAAGATCGTCCGTGTAGGGGTGGCCGAGCTATAGCAATTCCGAGCAGTGTATCGTTGAGAAGAGAGAGCTATACGTCGGTCTGGACTGAACATCGCGGTGGGAATACCTGTAAAAGATACTCCAACGCTCAAGTCAACAAGGAGGTTTAAAGAATATGTTAAGCTAATATAAAACTGAAGGCAGAACCTGATGCTTAGCCGGGGTTGTATACTCGGCTTTATAGCTGATGTTTTTGCCCGTTGTGCGGATAGGTCCGAGATTCTGGGTCAATTATTGAGTTCTGTTTAAGGTAATCAAATTGTGCTGACCACGTCTCTTTTTTCAAATTATCGGGCCCGACTTTATTGTTTTAGTCCGAGCTTTTTGGTGGCCGAGATATAGATTACATATCATAGCCCCCAAGCTTGCCTTAGTTTGGACAGGACAAAGGCGAGCTTTTAGTGGTCATGTCGTATACCTCGGCTATGGATATGTTGTTGTGTCCATACCTTGTAGCCCCCAAGCTCGGCTTGGTTCTGTGCAAAGATTTAAAATATTTTCTGCATTTAATTCTTGCCTTGTTCTTCGTGCCTTAAGTGACTGATTGATTTGATATGTGTTACGTGTTTCTAGGTGCCCCTGGCCATGTGATTGAGAGGTGTTTGAACGTGGTTTTCTTCAACGGTTAAGATTAAAAAACGTTTCATATGTAACTGCTTAGCCATTTGTTGTAATAACTGTGCTTGCAATCTTTGGTTTTTTGTTGAATAATTTTGCTTTCCTGAAACTTTGTGTGTCTGGTCACAGAATGTCTAAAAAAGGTGAGTGTTAACTTTTTAGTTCTTCTGTTATTCCCTACTTTTTTTTCATTTCTTCTGGTTGATGGAGAAAGAAAAGGTTGTGGTTGACGCGAACGATCCTTGTAGTTGGGTGGACCCAAGGGTTAGAAGTATGTTTCTCAGTTTAATGATGATGAGTCTGTTAAACTTCTTGACTCAGGTCTCTGGGTTAGGGAGGGTAGTGGTATTAATATAGAGATATTACCTTGTGGGGAGGGTGACCGTGTTTGTGGCCGCTTGTCTAACTAGTCTTTCTTCTATATGTATAGTTGTTTGTTTACTGATTTAGATGTTAGACTTCCTTTTACCGAGTTTGAGTGTGGTGTTTTGTATTGGTTGAACTGCGCTCCTACCTAGCTTCATCCGAATTCATGGGGGGTTTGGGAGGGCTTTTCAAGTTTTAATGGAGTTGCTAGGGCAGCCTCCTTCTCTTAGGCTCTTCTTTTCTCTCTTTCAAACTAAGGGGGTTGGACGCAGGTTATGGGTTAATTTGAGTAGTCATTCCCGTCGTACAATTTTCGGCTTGTATAAGTCGTCTTTCAAAGATTTCAAAACCATGTTTGTTAAGATCAGGAATGTTCCAGAAGAGTTTCTTTTTTATCTAAATGAATATCTTGTGGAAATGTTTCCCTTCTTTTGGTGCCCCGAACCCTACCAGGTGTTAGGTTTAGACGATAGGCTGCCTGATGATGACATTGTCATGGAATTTCTTTTTGAGGCGTTGGGCTCAAAGAGATTATTATCGATTGCTGAATTGTTGAAGTGGGACACTGATAGGCAGGCTGTATTGGATTATATAGATTATTATCGATTATATAGGTAATCCAATTTTCCTGCATTATCTCTTACATTTGTCTTGGTTTTGATTTTGTGTTGTGTTTTTTTACGTAGCCGAGAAAGCCCCCATGATTGAAATTATTTTGATGGCCCTGATTGTTATTGTTGCCAAAATTCGGTTGCCTCTATGGTTGATTTTCCAACCAAAATTAGGATGATTCCTCTACCCCAAATTATAGGTTTTAGAGAAAGGATCATTATTGGGAGTCATAGAAGAATTGCCCATATAATTGACCTATTCAGGAGAAAATTGGCTATAATCATAACTCTCACCTTGAGGGAAGCCACCACTCATGTCATAGGATGTATCTTAAGTATTGACGGTTGAGACTTGCATTCCTTTCAAATGTTGAGTAATAGCATTAATCTGTTGAGACATAGCCTTGTTCTGAGCAAGAATAGCATCTAAAGCATCCAATTCCATGATTCCCTTTCTCACAGAGGTCATCTCAGAAGAATACAGATATTGGTTGTTGGCAACCATCTCAATCAAATCAAGAGCTTCCTCAGGAGTCCTTTTCATGTGAAGAGACCCGCCTGCAGAATTATCCAGAGACATTTTGGTGGCCTGAGTAACTCCATCATAGAAAATCTGTAATTGAATCCAGTCTAAGAACATATCAGGAGGACACTTCCTGAGCATCATCTTTCACCTCTTCCAGGCTTCATAAAGAGATTCACCCTCTCTCTGCCTGAAAGTCTAAACATATGTCCTCAGCTTAGTCAGCTTCTGAGGTGGAAAGAACTTGGTTAAAAATCTATTAACCAACTTGGCCTAAGTATCCAAGCTTTCCTTGGGCTGTGTATCAAGCCATTGCTTGGCTCTATCCCGTACAATAAACGAAAAGAGAAGCAACTTATAAACATCAGGCTAAACACCATTGGTTTCACAGTATCACAGATTTGCATAAAATTAGAAATAAACAGGTTTGAATTTTCTTGCGGGAGTCCATGAAACTGGCAATTCTGTTGTACCGAAGTAATAAGCTGAGGCTTTAGCTCAAAGTTGTTAGCAGCCACAGGAGGTACAACAATACTATTTCCATAGAAATTTGGGATTGGGAGCAGTGTATAAACCAAGTGTTCTTCTAGGTTGCTCAGGAATATTAGGACCATGAAGAGCATTCGGATTAACAAGATTGTTATTGTTGAGCTCCATAGTGGACTCTTCGGCTCTTTTTCAAAATTATCCTTGATATTCTCACCGGCTTTGTAAGCTCTAGCTTGTTGTAAACGCCACCTCAATGTCCTTTCAATCTCAGGATCAAAGTCTAGAAGAGGTTCTTTGTTCTTGTTCCTGCTCATAAACAACAGAAAATAAAGAAATGTGGGAATCTCTATGTCAGAGTGAAGAGAATTTCCGGTGAGGTAACCTGAGTTAAAGAAATAAAATAACTAAATAAATTAAACAGAAATTTCGAACAACTAATAGGCAAAATGGAACACAAAATTTGAACTTAATAAGGAAAATAACTAGGAAAAAAAATAACTAAGGGAACATCAAACTTAATTTCAGAAATTAAGAGAAAATTTTTAAATAACTTAAGATTAAATTTTCGAAAATTAAAGAACAATAATAATAATTAAAAATTAAAATTAAGAACGCCTAATCTAAACAATCAAGCAACGGGCAGTTGTCAATCACAGTCAATCCTCGGCAACGGTGCCAAAAACTTGGTGCAAAATTTTCAAAGTCCACAAACTAACCGGCAAGTGCACCAGGTCGTACCAAGTAATACCTCAGGTGAGTGAGGGTCGATCCCACGAGGATTGATGGATCGAACAACAATAGTTGATTGATTCACTTAGTCATGCAGGCAGAAATTGGTGGGGTTCAGAAACATTAAACAGTAATTCAGTGATTAAGAAAGCAAACAGTGAATTTGTTGTGAAGAGTATTGGTATGCGAAATTGTTACTTAGGTTGTGAATTATTGTTCGAAATTGATTCCCAGGCGATGGCACCAAAAACGGATGCACAGAACCATGGTCTAAACATATCTTCAAAACTTCGCATAACTAACCAGCAAGTGCACTGGGTCGTCCAAGTAATAAACCTTACGTGAGTAAGGGTCGATCCCACGGAGATTGTTGGTATGAAGCAAGCTATGGTCACCTTGTAAATCTCAGTCATGCAGATATAAAATAGTTATGGAGTTTTCGAAATTAATACTAAAATAAGGATAGAAATACTTATGTAAATCATTGGTGAGAATTTCAGATAAGTGTATGGAGATGCATTCATTCCTCTGAACCTCTGCTTTCCTGCTGTCTTCATCCAATCCATCTTACTCCTTTCTATGGCTGGCTTTATGTAAGGATGTCACCGGTGCCAATGGCTACTTTCAATCCTCTCGGGAAAATGGTCCAAATGCTCTGTCACAGCACGGCTAATCGTCTGGAGGCATCACCCTTGTCGTTGGTTGCATCCTATTCCTCTCTGTGAAAATGGTCCGATGCGCTGTCACTGCATGGCTAATCATCTTGGAGGTTCTCGATCATACTGGAATAGAATTTACTATCCTTTTGCGTCTGTCACTACGCCCAACACTCGCGAGTTTGGAGTTCGTCACAGTCATTCAATCCCAGAGTCCTACTCGGAATACCACGGACAAGGTTTAGACTTTCCGGACTCTCATGAATGCCGCCATCAATCTAGCTTATACCACGAAGATTCTGATTAAGAGATCTAAGAGATACCCATTCAATCTAATGTAGAACGGAAGTGGTTGTCAGGCACGCGTTCATAGGGAATGATGATGATTGTCACGTTCATCACATTCAGGTTGAAGTGCGAATGAATATCTTAGAAGTGAAATAAGATGAATTGAATAGAAAACAGTAGTATTTTGCATTAATCTTTGAGGAACAGCAGAGCTCCACACCTTAATCTATGGAGTGCAGAAACTCTACCGTTGAAAATACATAAGTAATAAAGGTCCAGGCATAGCCGAATGGCCAGCCCCCAAACGTGATCAATAGATCAAAAGATAATCCAAAGATTTCTAATACAATAGTAAAAGGTCCTATTTATAATAAACTAGCTACTAGGGTTTACAGAAGTAAGTAATTGATGCATAAATCCACTTCCGGGGCCCACTTGGTGTGTGCTTGGACTGAGCTTGAGGTCTACACGTGGAGAGGTCATTCTTGGAGTTGAACGCCAGCTTTTGTGCCAGTTTGGGCGTTGAACTCCACTTTGCAACTTGTTTCTGGCGCTGGACGCCAGAATTGGGCAGAAAGCTGGCGTTGAACGCCAGTTTGCGTCATCTAAACTTGGGCAAAGTATGGACTATTATATATTGCTAGAAAGCCCTGGATGTCTACTTTCTAACGCAATTGGAAGCGCGCCATTTTGAGTTCTGTAGCTCCATAAAATATATTTTGAGTGCAGGGAGGTTAGAATCCAACAGCATCAGCAGTCCTTCTTCAACCTCTGAATCTGATTTTTGCTCAAGTCCCTCAATTTCAGCCAGAAAATACCTGAAATCACAGAAAAACACACAAACTCATAGTAAAGTCCAGAAATGTGAATTTAACATAAAAACTAATGAAAACATCCCTAAAAGTAACTAGATTCTACTAAAAACATACTAAAAACAATGCCAAAAAGCGTATAAATTATCCGCTCATCAAGTATGTGAGAGAATAGTTAAGGCTTCGGAGTTGTTTATTTTCTGGATTTCTATTTCTTACCAACTATTTTAATCAAGCAAGATTCAATTCATGGTAAACTGTGATTGACTAAACCCTAATTCCTTAGTAATTTAGTCTCCTCTAACTTAATCAACCGCCAATTTCTTGGTCACCTAATTTCGATTAGAGACTTAAGTCCAATTCTAGTTTATTAACCACTAAAACCCTAATCACCTAGATATAAGAGGATTATATGTCACGTATCCCGTTAAGTCTAAGCAATTAGCAATTTAGGAGGAATTGTTTTCAAGCATATGTTCAAGTAAATTACGTTTCCAAGATTTAACAGGAACTCAAGTAGAAAGAGTGTTATCTTCCAATATACCCTAATCCCTAAGGTGAAGAACGAAAGCAAATTCTTGAAATTGAAATCAATACATTAATCAAAATAGAGTGGCAATAGTATCAATCCATACAATAAATAGAGCTCCTAACCTTAACCAAGGAGGTTTAGTTGCTCATGACTCAGAGAGAAAACTAGGGTTCAAAATTGTGTCAAGGGCGGAATCAGGTCCAAGAGAAGAGATCGAGAGCCGACCAAAGGGCTAACTCTTTTCTCTTTTATATCCAAGATAATTTGATTTGAAAATAAAATAGAATAATAACTACTAAAACCCAAAAGATTGTGTTTGGGAATAAAAATAACTAAAACAAAATAAAATAAGATAAATATGACCCAAATCTAACTAATGAAGCCCTTTCCTTAAAGTTGGATCCGTGCTATTGGTGCTAAACGCCAGAACCGGCGTTTAGCGCCCCTGGAGGCAGTAAACTTCTAGTTGTTGCTGTCTTCCTGGCGTTTAGCGCCCCACGAGGCAGTGGCTTGGGCACTGGTTACGAGGCACCTGGTGTTAAATGCCAAGTCGTGGCCTTTAGCGCCGTGATGTCAGAAGAAAGGTATAGACTATTATATATCGTTGGAAAGCTCTGAAAGTTGGCTTTCTAACTGCATCAATTGGACCTCTGTAGCTAAGTTATGCTCATTGGAGTGTGAGGAGGTCAGGGTTGACAGCATTCATTTTCTTCCTTTTTCTTCTGCACGAACTCTATCAAACTCGCCCAATCTTTCCTGAAATTAATAAAACCACAATGCGCCTCAAAGTAGCATCCAAATAGGCTTCAAACACTAAAATCTAAATAAAACTCAATAAATTCATATCTAAAATAATAAGAAAATATAGAAAAGATGCTCACGCATCAAACTGGATCAACGGTAGGATGATCTTGCAGATGAGGTTGCTGTCCAACTGTCGATGGTCTTGGGACATGGTGGGTGCTAAACACATATATGCTCTACCAACCCTCTAGACCTCCCTAATAAAATAAAACATTCATGGTTGGAAACTACACTAGATATAGCAATCATAAATGAGTAAATACGCCACAACTAAACTTGAACTCACCAGTATCTGAGGTTCTGTCGGAGGGCTACATAGAGACTTCAGGGACATCCAGTTGCAGCTTGGTGGCAACGCACGTGATACTTTAATCGGTCTGATTCGACCACTCGGTACTCAACACTTCTACGAATGCTGTAGTTCTTCATACCCTGCATTACTGCATCTCTGCTTTTGAATCTGTGGCTAACCCCAAACTTCACCCGCATCGTCTAGGTTGTAATATTCTTTCCTGGTGTTGAACAACGGATATTTCTCATGCATGACATCCAGATCCAATGTATGATAGTGACTTGGTACATCTGATAGTGGCAAAATCAGGTGGGGAGGGAGGGAGGCAAAACATAGCGCACCGCTATCTCGGCCGGCGTCTCTGGTACAAACTCCTCCTCATCATCATCTTCAGAGGAATCACTATCGCTGCTATCCGCAACGTACTCTTCGTCGGAGTCTTCATCACCCACGTCCATGTCTTTCAACTGGACTCGCAACATGAATCGGTGGTGGTGCAAGAGGTGGGTCATCATCCTGCACAAAGGTCGAGTGGACAGAACCACCGCCACCAACATCACCAACAATAGCGGAAAGCTCCATCACTTGTTCCGCCATGATTCTTTCATGGATGTCAAATATGAGTCGCACATGCTCGTCGCCCTAGAGCCGAAATAGGCGAAACCGAAAAACTCCGTTATCCAACGGTGCTAGCAACCTATACCCCACTTCCGATCTCTTTTCTCCCTAAACCACCAAGGTTGCTCAATATCAGACTTTTCAACTCGGACAACAAACTTATGCGTCGAGTGCGCAGCAGTAACAGATTCTCACACTCAAATATCACCTCATTAACATTATTTCCCATACGATAATTGGGATACACACAGACAACCACATATTCACTACTACTGGACATTTTTACCTATTTTTTGGAAGAAAAACGGAGGAGAAGAAGATATGAAATGTATGTGGAGAATACTAAGAGTTGCACATCCTTTTATAGCTGTTGGAAATTTGTCTTACTGTATCTCGTTTACACTGTAAACGTTTTAATTTAACACGTATATCGTTTACAGTGTAAACGAGATATACACATGTCACACGCACTATCTTATCTCGTTTGTAGTGTAAACGAGATACATGATAAGTAATTCTACATATTTTCGTAATAATTTTTTAAATTATTTATTTCAATAAATAAAATATTTATTTAATTTATTTAAATAAAAAATCCGTTTATGTTGTGCACATTTTTTGTTCTCATAATTTCTCATTTTATCTCGTAACTACAAAAAGAAATTCAAGGTGGAGGCATATGAAGTATAATATTTTACTTCAGTTTATTTCAATGCTCACGGTAAAAATTAAAAAGTTTCTACAATCCCTGAATTTTTTTATATTAAAATTTTATTTATATTTTTAACGAATATTGTTTACTTCCCATTTTATTATATAATACATAGAAATATTATTTTTTTATTTTTTCACGCTTTTAAAAAAACGTTTTTGAATTTCTTTATTTATATACTTTTTTAAAATAGAAATAGAAATAAATAATATTATTTTTACTTTTTTAAATATAGGTTTAATTTATTTTTACAAAAAGCAAAAATATGAAATGACATGAAATTTTAAATTATAGAAATAATATAGTCTATCCTAATTTAAGTATGATGGTTTAACAATGAAATTTATAAGATTTATATCATACTTGATCTTCAGTTGTTAGTCGAATTAAATCAAATTGAGTGAGGCAAGTATAAATAAAACAATTCAAAAAGTTAAATATTAAATTTTTATTTTCTTAAAAAAGTTAACCTTTCTATATGATTATTTATCTAATCTTTTAAACAAACATATTTTAATAATATTTGTATAATTTTATATTACATAATAATATTTTTAACAAAACTAAATACTTAAGATGTTTTCAATAATATAAAATAATTTATCATTTGTCAACTAATATAAATAAAATTTAATTATTTTTTCGAGTAATATATTAAATTATTTTATATTTGTAATTAAAAATATTTTAATATAAATTTTTAACATTATAAAATTTTACTACAAAATAATTTATCTTAAAAAATAAAAAATACTGTTGTATGCATTTGTATGCTTTATATTTATTATAAAAAATTACACTTGCTATTTTTAAAATATTATATATTTACACACTAATATATTTTATATTTATAAAATTTATTAATACTTTCTTTTTATAATATTCTTTGATTTTTATTTAATAAAATCTAAAAATTTATAAAAAGTAATGCATTTAATACGTACAAAGTTATTGGATTTTTTTTAAAAGTACCTAAAAAATATAATTAAAAAAGAGTAATCACATTATATTTTTCTTAACTATGTTCTCATAATAGTTCAAAATGTTTATAAATTAATCCATCTATAAAATTAATTTCTAGTACTTTTATAACATGAAAACAACTTTTGTAAGTACAAAACTAATTTTATTTATTTATAAAAAATTTACCAGCATTTTAAAATTTTATAAATAGAAACAATCTCATCGGCTGCTTTATCTTAATTCTGAAACAATATACTTCTCGTATAATTCAGAATAAAAATTACAACATATGTTTCCCAACTATACAAAATCCTTGGCACTTGGCAAAATTGAATGAATGAAATCAATTTCCTCCGGAAATTGAAACAATAGTAGTATGAAAAAAAAAAAAAAGGTATTAGAAAGGGCTTTGGTCTTGTAAAAACCGACCAACCCCCCAACCTCATATTCTTTCCATGGTACGTACGGATATAAAATAAAACAATCCGAATACCATGACCCGATTTTGTTGATGTCTTTCTACTTTTCTAGCCCTTTCCCATTGAATCTAATTATGTGAAATGTTCTGCAAATCACACACTTCTCAGAAACTCCACAAGAAAGTGTCGTCAATTATCAAACCATCCAAATTCTCCTCTTCATAATCGTAACTCGGCATCTCTGGCAGGTAGAAATCCCCACCAAAATCATCAAAACCCGTAAATATAGAATCGTGGTTAACCGACCCTATTGTTGTAAAAAGATCCGAGCCCGACCCGTTCATGGCTGTGACGTCACATTCCGTTTGAAGAGTCACATCGGACGGTGACGGTGATGGTGATGCCGGCATCACCGTTTTAGTCTCCTCCGACAACATCGTGGAAGTTTCAGTCGAGGTGGAACAGGGTCGAACCGGGTCAGAATTGGCATACCGGGCGGCAGCGGCCTGAATTTGGGGAGGGGTCATGTACCTGCCGCCGGCGATCTCCGGCGGAGCACCGGGGAAATTGAACTTGGCGGCGGCGCCACGTAAGCAAAACATGGCCGCGTCAAATGCACGCGCCGCCTTCTCGGCGGTATCGTAGGATCCCAACCAAATCCTCTGGCGGCTATTTGGTAGCCTTATTTCTGAAACATACTTCCCCCACTTTCGCTTCCTTACACCTTTGTACTTCAGATCACTCCGCTCCATTGACGCAAGCTTCTCCACGTTATTGTTCTGCTTCACCATCTTCTTCTCTCTATTTATTTCTGTGATGTGTGCGTTTGTTTTTATTTTCGTTTGGGATTGAGTGCTGTGAGAATAAATGTTTTTTTCTGATGTGTTTTGCGGCTCTTGCAATTGTATATATACATGATGGTGAAGCGAGTGAAGTTTGACTGAATGGTAAGAGGGGTCAACGGGTCAGAAGGCGTGTACACGAAGGGGAAAGAGGAGAGTGAATGGATAGGACACGTGGCAATGATGAAAGCAGTGATCGAAGGTGATGATGCGAGCTATGATAAAATTAAGGGGATACGCGTTATGGGGTTTACTTAAAACTGAAAAGAGCATGGAGTAGGACCGTATAGCAGACATGGCTTGGACCACGTTCATCTTTTAATCCACGTGAGATTTTACAAAATTTGGTTTGTTTTCTGTTTCCGTTTATAGTTTAATAGTTTTACATTCTCACTTTTATATTAATGTTACAAAAAATAGAGTTTTATAATGTTATAAGAGTGCTATTCTGTGTAAGTATAATACGCAGAATATGTATTATACTGACAATACACAGTCTATATATTTATAATATACAAACTGTGTATTATAATTTAATATTAAAATAATATAATATGTAATCTGTATATTGTAATTTAATATTAAAATAATACGCAGTTTATGTATTGTCTTCATAAATTAAAAAAATTAGATCTGACAATTCGTACCCTGCGAATTTTATAGTCTCTAGAATTTTGTAAAACACCATAACTTCCATATTAAAGGATTACACCAATTTTTATCTAATAGCCAAAAAAATTAACCTGAAATCTAATATAGTATGTGTTTGGATTAAAGCTTACAAACAAAAATTTATATAAAATTAATTTGAGTTAATAGTCAAATTTATTTCTGAAAGATCATCTATCTTTTAAATTAGTTCTCAAAAGATTAATACAATACGCAATTTATGTATTGTCTTTATAAATTAAAAAAATTAGATCTGACAATTCGTACCTGCAAATTTTATAGTCCCCAAAATTTTGTAAAACACTATAACTTCCAATATTAAAGGATTACACCAAT
Source organism: Arachis ipaensis (assembly GCF_059453495.1). Classification (NCBI taxonomy): domain Eukaryota; kingdom Viridiplantae; phylum Streptophyta; class Magnoliopsida; order Fabales; family Fabaceae; genus Arachis; species Arachis ipaensis. The sequence continues at coordinate 53,041,928 of NC_142438.1, forward strand.
TCTTATCCAATAGCCAAAAAAATTAACCTGAAATCTAATATAGTATGTGTTTGGATTAAAGCTTACAAACAAAAATTTATATAAAATTAATTTGAGTTAATAGTCAAATTTGTTTCTGAAAGATCATCTATCTTTTAAATTAGTTCTCAAAAGATTAATACAATACGCAGTTTATGTATTGTATTTATAAATTAAAAAAATTAGATTTGACAATTCGTACCCTGCGAATTTTATAGTCCCCAGAATTTTATAAAACACTATAACTTCCAATATTAAAGGATTATACCAATTCTTATCCAATAGCCAAAAAAATTAACCTGAAATCTAATATAGTATGTGTTTGGATTAAAGCTTACAAACAAAAATTTATATAAAATTAATTTGAGTTAATAGTCAAATTTGTTTCTGAAAGATCATCTATCTTTTAAATTAGTTCTCAAAAATTTTTTTTAGTCATATTAGTTCTTAAAAGATAAAATATAAGTCAAATTGGTCTTTCCGTTTGTTAGATGATAACGACTGATGACGTGTCACGTTAAGTGCCATGTAGCATGATGACATGGCATGTTAATGCCACGTGTCACAATATGATTGGTTGATGTGTCAGGTCAGTGACACCTAGCATACCACGTATCACTTGATACGTAAAAAAATTATTTATAATAAAAATAATCCTGAAAGTTTAAACGTAAGTTATTTTCATCCTTAAAATTTTAAAAATTAATCAAATTAGTCTTTATATAATTTTTTTTATTTTTTTTCATAATATTAAATTTAAAGTATTTTTGATAATACTAATTTTAATATTATTCCTTAATAAATAAAATTTTTTTTACATAAAATAATAAAAATAGTTAAATTATTATAAAATTATTATCATTTGTATTTTAAATTTTATATTTTTAAATTATCATTTTTTATAGCAAAATTTTTTTATTTAAACAAATTTATCAAATTATTGTTGATTATATATTTAAAAATATAATATTTTAAATCTTTTAAATTTTTTAAAATTATAATTTTATTATTATTTAATATATATGATAGAACTCAATAATTGAAAAATCGATTTGTGGGGTCACTTATTGAATCTTAATATTTTAATATATTTTTTAAAATAACTACTATATTTATAGAGTGAGATATAAAAGATTAAAATATTTAAAATAACTACTATATTTATTTAGTAAAATCTAAAATATAATTTTAATATTTTGGATTTCACTAAATAAATATAGTAGTTATTTTAAATGTTCTAATCTTTTATATCTCACTAAATAAATATAGTAGTTATTTTAAAATATTAAAAAACTAGAATTTTAATATTTTAAATTTTACTAAATAAATATAGTAGTTATTTGAAATTTTTTAATCTTTTATATCTCATTAAATAAATATAGTAGTTATTTTAAAAAAATTATAAACTTAAAATATTAAATTTTTTAATATATAATTAACAATAATTTGATAAACTCGTTTAAATAAGAAAATGTCACTATAAAAAATTACAATTTGAAAATATAAAATTTAAAATACAAATGATAAAATAATTTTATAATAATTTAATTATTTTTATTATTTTATGTAAAGAAAATTTTATTCATTAAGGTCTAAAAAATAATATTAAAATTAGTACTATTAAAAAATAATTCAAATTTAATATTATGAAGAAAAAATAAAAGAAATTTATATAAGGACTAATTTGATTAATTTTTAAAATTTGAAGGATGAAAATGACTTACGTCTAAACTTTCAGGGACTATTTTGATTATAAATAACTTTTTTACATGTCAAGTGCCACATGGCATGCTAAATATCACTAACCTGACACGTCAACCAATCATCTTGTGACACGTGGTATTAACTTACCACGTCATCATGTCACGTGGCACTTAACGTGACACGTCATCATGCCGTTATCATCTAACAAATGGAAGGACCAATTTGACTTACGATTTATCTTTTAAGGACTAATATGACTAAAAAAATCTATTGAGGACTAATTTGAAGAATGGGTGATTTTTGAAGGACGAAATTGACTATTAACTCAAATTAATTTTATAAATTTGATTTTGATAAAAAGTGAATTGGTGTTAACGTGATTTATATTTGGTAATTTTGTATTAAAATAGATTATAATAGAATGAATGATGTTTGGATTACATTATTTAAAATTATGCTTAGACAAAAATTATTAAAAAAAAGACATAAATTTATATCATTTAAAACTATATTATTTTAACACTCTTTGACAATAACTTTTTTTGAAAAGAATTTAAATTTATATATTGAAATTTAGTACTCTCTTCGTTATATTTTTTAGTACTCTTTTTGTATTTAATTATATTTTTTTAGTGAATTTTATATTATAAAAATTAACCATAATAAATAAAATATATACTAATTTAAGAACACATAGTAAAAAATATACAAAGTCAAATAAACAAATAAGATTCTATAAAAAAATATGTATTAATAAAAATAATTAAAAAAAAATTGTATTAACAATGAGTACTAAAAATTTTATTAAAAAATACAGTAATATACATCAGTGAACGTAAAAAAAATTCTAAACAAAAATATCCATATTATTAACAAAAAAATAAATAAATAATTGATAAAAAAATCAAAATTTAACAAAGAGTACTAACAATAATATTAAAAAAATTATTTGTATAGCATAGCCATGAAAAAATTTTAAGAACTCTTATGATTATTTTTTGATATCACTTATTGTAAATGAGATTAAATAATAAAATTTGTAGAAAAAATAAATTTTTCAATTAATTTTTTAATTTATCAATTGAAAGTAAAAGTTAGAATTTATTACTTATGGTAAATGGGAGTTCAAACTCAGAATCATGTTTGCGTTTAGAGAAAAAATTAGCCAAATAAATAATTATGACATTCAAGAAGATTGAACATAATTTTTGTGCTTTCAACCCTTAATTTTGGGTTAAACTTTTATAAGTATTAAAAAAAAGAGTTATGCTACGTGTACACCAAAATCAGCTACCAAAGTCAGCCACCGCTATAAAATACATGTTAGAATACAAATACACATTGAAATTTGTTCGGTTCTTCGGGTTCCGGACGGGTCGGTGGAGCTCTGGAGATGGAATGGTAGGAACCAGCCTTGGTATGGGTCCAGGAGAAGAGGGTGGAGACTTCACGACCTCTCGAGCTGTTGCGATGTGAAGGAGGGGGCGCCACCTGCAATGACAATCCGACGCTCAACTCAGAAATAGTGCAGATGGTGGTGAGAGAATAATGGAGGTAGTGACATACCGTGGGGAAGGGGTAGGACCCTCCCCATATATACCCTATCAGTGGGGTAGGTCCCATGAGGACAGACCCACCTTCCTGGAAGTTTTCTTGCTCCAGATGTCAGGTAGCTGGCTTCCTGGAGGAGAGGTATTCGAGTTAGGGTCCAGACGTGCGACGCCCAGCAGACCGGCTGCTCGGGTCGGGTAGGACCATACGTCGAGTCGGACTAGGCGGAGTGCCAGCTAGGCTGGGTCGTAACAGTGCCCCCAACACGCCAGCTATGGCCATGGGCATCGTGGTTGGCGTGTTTTGTTCCTCTGTGCGTGTGTTGTCGCCTAGTCGGTCACTCATGATCGGGACGTATCTTCCACGCGCGTGTGGGTTTCTTCGCTGCAGGGGAGCACCGTTTATCGCCTCATTCTTCGCGCTGAGCATTTATTGCTCTTAATGGGCGATTTAAACCCTGCGTGAAATGAGCATTCTACCCCTGTCTTTCACGCTTCTTGGAGTCAGTTTTTCTTTCAGTTTCCATTTGTTTCAGTTTTCATTTTCCCACTATTATCGCGTCTCTCTCATCTTCCTTCCTCCCCTCCAAACTTCCTTACTGTGAATCTCCTACTTCGCTCGAATCTCCTCATAGTTTTCCAGCATCCTTCGATCATTACTGTCATCCTGGTAAGTTCCTTTTTCCTTCTTCTTATTCAGGCTAGTTTAATCTTGATGTTATGCCGCTTGTTCTTCTGTCTTAATTCTGCATGTGCATTGTTCATTTGACTGAATTTCGTGTTTGATGGTGTCAACGTTAGGTAGATATACTAGGGGGCAACCATTCTGGGTTTTTGGTGTTTGGGTTTCGTTAAATCTATAGATTTGGGATTTTAGGCTCGACCGTAGATACTGGGTAGGAAAATTGTAGTTTCTGGTGTTAGTACCGGCTTCCCGACCTCTTAGACTAACTTTGAGTGGTGCCCCCACTGTAGGTATGGCCCAACGTCTTGTCGCAAGGGTTCCCATTGCGCGAGCACCCTACGATCGATATGCCTGGGTGACCTCGGACGTGAAAGAAACCCCCAACCAGATGTCTCTGGAGGAACTTACGGAGTTCTGACAAGCCGAGTATCTCTGTGGGGGGGCCCGAAGAGGCTAACTACGAGGTTTTTGTCCCTTCCAGCCAGAAACGGATATTCCAATTAAACCTACACTCTCCCCGGGTCCCCGATTGGATCTGGATGTACTAGGCGATGTTCACCCACCTGGGGGTTCGCATCCCCTTCTCCCCCATTCAAATGGCGTTGCTTAACCGATGTGATGTGGCGCTATCTCAGTTGCATCCAAACAGTTGGGTTTCTATCCACTGTTTCGAGATAGTTTGTGAGTACTTAGAGCTGCCGGCCTCGTCGAGGTATTTTTATTTCTTTTTACCTTGACGAACCCTTCTAAAGAGGGGAGGGCCAAAAAAGGCTTCATGTCTTTTTGGTCTACCCAGGGTCGGAGGATCTTTGGCCTGTTTGAAGATTCGTACCATAGTTTCAAGGATAGATACTTTAAGGTTCACTCTGCTGAAGGTCGGCATCCCTTTTGGTTGACGTAGGAGGGGGAACGTCGAATCTCGACCTACTAGAGGTTCGGGGCGGGAGCTAATGCCTTTACTAAGGTGACGTACAAAGGGTTGTCTTCCGAGAACAAGAGGGCCGCCGATGTGTTGTTGGCTATTTTCGGGCAGAATCATGTTAATCCCCATCTTCTCATGGGTGATCAGGATATGGCTAGGAGTTATATATGTGAGTAGTCGTTTAGTGGTGCACCCGTGTTTGCTCTTACCCTTGTTTATTCAATCGTTTTAATGGCTAACTAGCTTCCGTGTTTTGTTTCAATATCGACGAATGGCGAGCAAGTTAGGCTTGATGCTTTGTTTAACACATTTTTTGCTAATGGTAGCGATGATGACTCTGCCACCCATAACAACGAGGTGCCTTCCAATGACGCCGCCGAGGCGGAGGCTCAGTCCCAACCTACCCAGGGGAAGGTGATTGGGACCAGTGCTGGTCCGAGTCCCCGATCAGAGGTCGAGGTGGAGGGTGAAGGGCCTGAGGTGGTTGTTGTTGACAACCCAAGAAAAAGGAAACCGTCTTCTAGCCCTGAGGGAGTCCTCACGGTGATGGAGAAGAACTTCGATGCCGGGAACTTCATTGATTCTCAATTGCTTCCCGGCACGGAGAACTTCTTCCATGGTGGGGATTTTGCCTCGCAGGCCAGATGGATGTACCGTACCTTGCTCCGGAGAGCCGCCATAGCGAGAAAAGCAGAATCCGCCTTGGCAGGGGCGCAGTCATTGGAGAACAAGCTTCAATCATCTGTCAAGGCTAATTACAAGTACAAGGTTGAGGTCAAGTTACTTCGAGGGCAGCTAGCTGACGCCGAGGAGAAGATCAAGACCTCCGATGCTGCCGTAGCGCGACTTACCAAGCGGGAGCTTTCCTTGGAGGGTCAGCTCAACGCTACTCAAGGTTGGGTGAAGGAGCTCGAGAAAGAGCGTGATGAGGCCCTTTCGTTGGCAACCGCAGTCAAGACTGAAGCAGTTGATTTGAAGAAGAAGTACAAAGAGAACGTGAAGTAAGGTAAGAATGCCATCCTGGTGACCGAGGAGGCTGTCAAGGCTCATGTGAATCTGCTAGCTCCCGACTTCGACACCTCATCCATTAGCATTTTCAAGACCATCAATGATGGCAAGATTGTCGATATTCCGAAGAAGTGATGTAACCTTGTATTTTTTGAAATTTTGTAACATGTGGGTCTTTGAACACTCGAGTAGTTCTAGCAAACTCGTTTACCGCTTTGTCTGTAGATAACAATTTACTTTTGTTTACCGTTTCATTGGCAATTAATGAAGCCAGGTCGTGGCTTTTTCGTTTGAATGTCTGAAACTTGGCTTTACTTAGCAGCCGTTTGTTGTAGTGTTTGTGACTTTATTGGTTCCCGGGGTGATCAGTCCCGGGATGCCGCGCCGCTATGGAATTGGTTACCTTTACTTGGCAAAATAATTTGAACAATTTCAAACAGTGTATTAAAATTTAAAACGAGAAGTTTGAAATTAGGGGAAGCAATCAGTGTAGCAAATTGTCATTCATATAAACAACCAATAGGGAGTGATCTAAACATAAAGTAATACGGGTCTTACTATACCGGCTAGGCCGGCAAACCGCTTGCTCGCTGGGTATGCACCGGCTACTAGGGATAGAATCTTCTTAGGTTTCTTGCGTTCCAGGTTCTGGGAACTTCCCTGCCATCTAGCCGTTCCAACTTGTAGGCACCGCTGTCGAGTACTTCCTTTACCCTGTATGGACCTTTCCAATTTGCCGCCAATTTTCCTTCTCCTGGTGTCGGAAGTCCGACGTTGTTGCGTCGTAAGACTAGGTCGCTCGGCTCAAAATCTCTTTTGAGGACTTTAGCGTTGTAATGCAGAGCCATCCTCTACTTCAATGCCGTCTCCGACAAGTGGGCCATCTCTCTAGTTTCATCCACCAAGTCCTTTTCTATGGCTTTTTCAACTCCTCCCAAAAGTAGTCGTGGGATCGGTTCTCCTATCTCCAAAGGAATTATCGCGTCCACCCCATAGGTGAGCCAGAAGGCCGTCTCCCCTGTAGATGACTGTTGAGTTGTGCGATAGGACCAGAGGACCAAGGCTAGCTCGTCTGCCCATGCTCTCTTCTTTTGGTCAAGTCGCTTTTTGAGGCCTTGTAGAATGACCTTTTTTGCTACTTCGACTTGGCCATTGGTCTGGGGGTGCTCGACAGACGAGAACTTCTGCTTTATGCCTAAGCCAGCGAGGAATTCTCCGAATTTCTTGTCGGCAAACTGTGACCCATTGTCCAAGACGACGACCTTCGTGATTCCAAATTTGGCTATTACTTGTCTCCACATGAACCTCCGACAATTAGCCGAAGATATGCTGGCTAGGGGCTCGGCCTTTACCCATTTGGTATAATAGTCGATGGCGACAATTAGGTACTTGACCTGTCCAGGTCGAAAGGTCCTAACAGGTTGACTCCCCATGGTGAGAATGGTCGGGAGGCCATCAGCAGGCTTAGTTCAGCTGCCGACGCTTTGTGAAAGTTGATGTTCTGCTGGCATCTTCTGCATCTCTTCACGAACTCTTTGGAATCGGCCATCATTGAGGGCCAGTAGTAACTTGCCCTGACGAGTTTTCATGCTAAGGCCTTCCCTCCGATGTGATGGCTGCAGCACCCCTCATGGACTCGCTTAACACGTAGTCTGTTTGGTCGGGGCGTAGGCACTTCAATAGGGGTTGGTTGAGCCCTTTCTTAAATAGTTGGCCTTGTATTATTGTATACTTGGCCGCTTTTCTTCTTAGTGCCTTTGCTGTCTTTTCGTCATTAGGGAGTTTACCGCTTTCCAGGAAATCAGTGATCGGGCCTATCCACGAGGGGTCTGCTTGGGTTAAATGCAAGGTCACTGTTGGTTCTTTTACCAAACATTGTATGAGAGATCGGTTGTCTGTTCTTTGCTTTTTGCTCGCCAGTTTTGATAGGAGATCAGCTCGTGTGTTCCTCTCCCTCGGAACGTGCTGTACCGTGACGTCGTCAAAATCCTCCTTCAACTTCTTGACCCTCTCCAAGTATTTTTGCAGTAGTGATTCCCTGGCTTGATGCATTCCATTAACCTGCGATGTGATGACTTGAGAGTCACTACATACCTCCAGTCTGGTGGCCCCGACTTCCCTCGCCAATTGCAGGCCGCCAAGAAGGGCCTCGTATTCTGCTTGATTGTTGGACACCGGGAAGTCGAACTTGATCGATTGCTCATATACGACTCCCGTTGGGCTTTCTAGAATAATTCCTGCTTCCCCGAACGTTTGGTTGTAGGCTCCGTCCACGTGGAGCTTCCACCGTGTGTTCGGTGTCTCGGGAGTGCTTCCGTCACTTCGACCAAAAAATCA